>NC_092731.1:6450897-6568158 GCF_047496885.1 Scyliorhinus torazame | reverse complement strand
CCTCCCCCCCCCCCCCCTTCTCCTCCTCCTCCCCCCCCCCCCCCCTTCTCCTCCTCCTCCCCCCCCCCCCCCCTTCTCCTCCTCCCCCCCCCCCCCCCTTCTCCTCCTCCTCCCCCCCCCCCCCCCTTCTCCTCCTCCCCCCCCCCCCCCTTCTCCTCCTCCTCCCCCCCCCCTCTCCTCCTCCTCCCCCCCCCCCCCCCTTCTTCTCCTCCTCCCCCCCCCCCCCTTCTCCTCCTCCCACCCCCCCCCCCCCCTTCTCCTCCTCCCACCCCCCCCCCCCCCCTTCTCCTCCTCCCACTCCCCCCCCCCCCTTCTCCTCCCCCCCCCCCCCTTCTCCTCCTCCTCCCCCCCTTCTCCTCCCCCCCCCCCCCCTTCTCCTCCTCCTCCCCCCCCCCCCTTCTCCTCCTCCTCCCCCCCCCCCTTCTCCTCCTCCTCCCCCCCCCCCCCCTTCTCCTCCTCCCCCCCCCCCCCCTTCTCCTCCTCCCCCCCCCCCCCCCCTTCTCCTCCTCCTCCCCCCCCCCCCCCCCCCTTCTCCTCCTCCTCCCCCCCCCCCCCCCCCTTCTCCTCCTCCTCCCCCCCCCCCCCCTTCTCCTCCTCCCCCCCCCCCCCCCTTCTCCTCCTCCCCCCCCCCCCCCCCTTCTCCTCCTCCCCCCCCCCCCCCCCTTCTTCTCCTCCTCCCCCCCCCCCCCCTTCTTCTCCTCCTCCCCCCCCCCCCCCCCTTCTTCTCCTCCTCCCCCCCCCCCCCCCTTCTTCTCCTCCTCCCCCCCCCCCCCCCCTTCTTCTCCTCCTCCCCCCCCCCCCCCCCTTCTTCTCCTCCTCCCCCCCCCCCCCCCTTCTTCTCCTCCTCCCCCCCCCCCCCTTCTTCTCCTCCTCCTCCCCCCCCCCCCTTCTCCCTCTGTCCCTCCAGCCTCCCTCACTCACTATCTCTCGGTTGTCACGGAAACGCGGTTCCCGGAAGCGGCACCGGAGCAACAGGAAGTGACGGATTTTGGGAGCGTGTCTGTATCTAAGCCCCGCCCCCGGTCACCACGGAAACGCGGCCTGGTTCCGCTCGGAGCCTGACTCCAGCTCGGCCCGCGGGTGAGTTTCCCCCGGAATCCGGCCCCGTCCCGCTGGGAATTGGCATCAGTGCCCGGAGCTGCGGTCTGGCTGGTCAGTTAGTCTCAGTACCTCTGGGGGTCTGGGTGGTCAGTTAGGCCTCAGTACCTCGGGTCTGGGTGGTCAGTTAGCCTCAGTACCTCTGGGGTCTGGGTGGTCAGTTAGTCTCAGTACCTCTGGGGGTCTGGGTGGTCAGTTAGTCTCAGTACCTCTGGGGTCTGGGTGGTCAGTTAGTCTCAGTACCTCTGGGGTCTGGGTGGTCAGTTAGCCTCAGTACCTCGGGTCTGGGTGGTCAGTTAGCCTCAGTACCTCTGGGGTCTGGGTGGTCAGTTAGCCTCAGTACCTCTGGGGTCTGGGTGGTCAGTTAGTCTCAGTACCTCGGGTCTGGGTGGTCAGTTAGCCTCAGTACCTCTGGGGTCTGGGTGGTCAGTTAGCCTCAGTACCTCTGGGGTCTGGGTGGTCAGTTAGCCTCAGTACCTCGGGTCTGGGTGGTCAGTTAGCCTCAGTACCTCTGGGGGTCTGGGTGGTCAGTTAGCCTCAGTACCTCTGGGGTCTGGGTGGTCAGTTAGCCTCAGTACCTCTGGGGTCTGGGTGGTCAGTTAGCCTCAGTACCTCTGGGGTCTGGGTGGTCAGTTAGCCTCAGTACCTCTGGGGTCTGGGTGGTCAGTTAGCCTCAGTACCTCTGGGGTCTGGGTGGTCAGTTAGCCTCAGTACCTCTGGGGTCTGGGTGGTCAGTTAGCCTCAGTACCTCTGGGGTCTGGGTGGTCAGTTAGCCTCAGTACCTCTGGGGTCTGGGTGGTCAGTTAGTCTCAGTACCTCTGGGGTCTGGCTGGTCAGTTAGCCTCAGTACCTCTGGGGTCTGGCTGGTCAGTTAGCCTCAGTACCTCTGGGGTCTGGGTGGTCAGTTAGCCTCAGTACCTCTGGGGTCTGGGTGGTCAGTTAGCCTCAGTACCTCTGGGGTCTGGGTGGTCAGTTAGTCTCAGTACCTCGGGTCTGGGTGGTCAGTTAGCCTCAGTACCTCTGGGGTCTGGGTGGTCAGTTAGCCTCAGTACCTCTGGGGTCTGGGTGGTCAGTTAGCCTCAGTACCTCTGGGGTCTGGGTGGTCAGTTAGTCTCAGTACCTCGGGTCTGGGTGGTCAGTTAGCCTCAGTACCTCTGGGGTCTGGGTGGTCAGTTAGCCTCAGTACCTCTGGGGTCTGGGTGGTCAGTTAGTCTCAGTACCTCTGGGGTTGGGTCTGGGTGGTCAGTTAGTCTCAGTACCTCTGGGGTCTGGGTGGTCAGTTAGCCTCAGTACCTCTGGGGTCTGGGTGGTCAGTTAGCCTCAGTACCTCTGGGGTCTGGGTGGTCAGTTAGTCTCAGTACCCCGGGTCTGGGTGGTCAGTTAGCCTCAGTACCTCTGGCGTTGGGTCTGGGTGGTCAGTTAGTCTCAGTACCTCTGGGGTTGGGTCTGGGTGGTCAGTTAGTCTCCGTACCTCTGGGGTCTGGGTGGACAGTTAGCCTCAGTACCTCTGGGGTCTGGGTGGTCAGTTAGCCTCAGTACCTCTGGGGTCTAGGTGGTCAGTTAGCCTCAGTACCTCTGGGGTCTAGGTGGTCAGTTAGCCTCAGTACCTCTGGGGTCTAGGTGGTCAGTTAGCCTCAGTACCTCTGGGGTCTAGGTGGTCAGTTAGCCTCAGTACCTCTGGGGTTGGGTCGTCAGTTAGCCTCAGTACCTCTGGGGTTGGGTTAGGGTGGTCAGTTGCTGGACCCCATGCCAATAGCTCACCAATGACTCTGGCTGCACAGAATTGGGCATGATGTCCCATCCAGTCAAATATCATACCCACCCTCATTGCCCTGCTTGATCATCCTGATTGGGGCATTTGCTTGATTTTAGGGGGGGGGGGGGGGTTAAACTCTTTGTGGTGGGGGGGGGGTAAATACTGTCTGGGTGGGGGTAAACACTGTGCGTGGGCTAAATACTGACTGGCAACTATAGAACCTGCATCCAACAACCCGGGGAGGGAGGAATTGATCTTAGATTTCCATCAAAAAAAACCTTGCTAACTCCTACAAAGGGGGCTGAAAATACCGCGAGGCGCTGGGCGGGATTTTTCGATTGCCGACGTTGAAAACGTGTTCGGTGAAATCGGGGGCGGTGCCGTTTTTTTAGATGCTCCCCCCCCCCCCCCCAAAACAGCGTAATCGCTGAGTAGGCCGCACGCCGCTGTGGCGGGCTCAGGACGTCCTCTGAGGCTCTCCCCGATGGCCCGACTTCTGGAGGCGTGTCAGGTGTCCTCTCAATTTCCGGGGACCTGTCCAGTGCCGCCAGTCGGGGGCTGGGGGAGCCATTCCTCTGGTGGGTGGGTGGGGGGGGGGAAGGGGGTTACAGGGGACACTATCTGGCAGGCCGGGTCCACGCCCGGCCCGCCGCCATGTACGAAGCGACCGTGCGCCTGTGCGGCCACGGACCTGGCCATTCTGCATCCATATCTGCAGGTAAAGCTGGAGACTTCCCGTGGTGCGGCTGCTAGCCCCCCACTGGGTGCAGCATCGGTGTGGGGGCGGCACAGGCGTTTTGGTCGGAAGACCAGATGCTTCCTCCGGACATAGCTGCAAAATCGGAAAATGCAACCCACTATTCCTGGGCTTGGCATTCTGGTGAAACTGATATCCCGAGTTTCTCGTGTCCACATCAGATGAAAGCTTTCCCAAATGCAAGGTTAATTTGGAAAATCAGTTAAAATTGTCACCAGACTCAACATTCACACTCTCCATCACCGACGCGCAGGAGCAGCCGTATGTACCATGCACAAGATGCAGGAACTCACCAAGGTTCCTTAGGCAGCACTTTCCAAACCCACGACCACTACCATCTAGGACAAGAGCAGCAGATACCTGGGAACCCCACCACCTGGAGGTTCCCCTCCGAGTCACTCACCATCCTGACTTGGAAATATATCGCCGTTCCTTCACTGTCGCTCGGGAAAAATCCTAGAATCCCTCCCTATCAGCACAGTGGGTGTACCTACACCTCAGGGACTGCAGCGGTTCAACCCCACCTTCTCAAGGGGCAGCTAGGGATGGGCAATAAATGTTGGCCTCACCAGCAAAGCTTGTATCATGTGATAACATTCGAGGCTGTGGGCCAAGTGCTGCAAAGTGGGATTAGTGTAGACTGGATGGGCCTCTTCTGCACTGCATGACCCTCTGGACAGGGTAAGGTATTGAATCGGTTTCCATTGCCATCTCAAGCTGAGCGTTCCAGATCATAACTTGCAGCTTAAAAAAAAATAATAATAATCTCTATTATTGTCACAAGTAGGCTTACATTAACACTGCAATGAAGTTACTGTGAAAATCCCCTAGTCGCCACATTCCGACACCTGTTCGGGTACACGGAGGGAGAATTCAGAATGTCCAATTTACCTAACAGCTCGTCTTTCGGGACTCATGGGAGGAAACCGGAGCATCCGGAGGAAACCCACGGAGAGAACGTGCAGACAATATCCACTTCATCACAAAAATCAAGGGCGCCTACCGTACCATCCCCCGACCGCACTTTGGGAAATCAGACCATAAGATGGTGCTCCTTCTCCCGGCATACAAGCAGAAACTCAAGCGGGAGAATCCAGCTAAGAAGGTTGTGCAGTGCTGGTCCGAGGAGACAGAAGAGCTCTTACGTGACTGCTTAGAGACAGTGGACTGGTCCATATTTAAGAACTCAGCGACCAACTTAAATGAGTATGCCACCACCGTCACAGACTTCATCAGCAAATGTGTGGACGACTGCGTGCCAAAGAAAGCAGTACATGCGTTCCCCAACCGGAAACCATGGCTCAATCGCGAGATTGATTCCCTACTGAAGGCCAGATCTGAGGCGTTCAAGGCAGACGACCCTGACCTATACAAGAAATCCAGGTACGACCTCCGCAAAGCCAGCCGGAATGCCAAGAGAGAATATCAAACCAAGCTAGAGTCACAGACAGACTCTCGGCGGTTGTTGCAAGGACTAAACAACATAACGGGCTACAAAGCGAAGCCGAACAGTATCTCTGGCAGCAGCGCACCCCTCCCCGATGAACTCAATGCATTCTATGCTCGGTTCAAGCAGGTAACCAACAATCCGCTGGCGAGTGCCCCAGCAGCCCATAATTCACCCATACCCACCATCACAGCTTCCGAAGTCAGATTGGCCTTCCTGAAAGTGAACCCTCGGAAGGCGACGGGCCCAGACGGGATCCCTGGTCGTGCACTCAGAGCCTGCGCGGACCAACTGGCAGAGGTATTCACGGACATCTTTAACCTGTCCCTACTCCACTCTGAGGTCCCCACCTGCTTCAAGACAACCACCATCATACCAGTGAACCAGGCAACGTGCCTCAATGACTACCGACCAGTGGCCCTGACTTCAGTCGTAATGAAGTGCTTCGAGAGGTTGATCATGAAGCGCATCACCTCCATACTCCCAGAACGCCTTGATCCACTGCAATTCGCATACCTTCGCAACCGGTCCACATCAGACACCATTTCCCTGGCCCTACACTCATCCCTAGAGCATGTCGAAAACAAGGACTCCTACATTAGACTCCTATTTATTGACTACAGCTCCGCCTTCAACACCATAATCCCAGCCAAGCTCATATCAAAGCTCGAAAACCTAGGACTTGGCTCCCCACTCTGCAACTGGATCCTCGATTTTCTGACCAACAGACCACAATCAGTAAGAATGAACAACAACACCTCCTCCACAATAATCCTCAACACCGGCGCCCCGCAAGGCTGCGTACTTAGCCCCCTACTCTACTCCCTGTACACACACGACTGCGTGGCAAAACTTGGTTCCAACTTCATCTACAAGTTTGCTGACGATACGACCATAGTGGGCCGGATCTCGAATAACGATGAGTCCGAATACAGGAGGGAGATAGAGAACCTAGTGGAGTGGTGTAGCGACAACGATTTCTCCCTCAATGCCAGCAAAACTAAAGAGCTGGTAATTGACTTCAGGAAGCAAAGTACTGTACACACCCCTGTCAGCATCAACGGGGCCAAGGTGGAGATGGTTAGCAGTTTCAAATTCCTAGGGGTGCACATCTCCAAAAATCTGTCCTGGTCCACCCACGTCGACGCTACCACCAAGAAAGCACAACAGCGCCTATACTTCCTCAGGAAATTAAGGAAATTCGGCATGTCCACATTGACTCTTACCAACATTTACAGATGCACCATAGAAAGCATCCTATCGGGCTGCATCACAGCCTAGTATGGCAACTGCTCGGCCCAGGACAGCAAGAAACTTCAGAGAGTCGTGAACACCGCCCAGTCCATCACATGAACCTGCTTCCCATCCATTGACTCCATCTACACCTCCCGCTGCCTGGGGAAAGCGGGCAGTATAATCAAAGATCCCTCCCACCCGGCTTACTCACTCTTCCAACTTCTTCCATCGGGCAGGAGATACAGAAGTCTGAGAACACGCACGAACAGACTCAAAAACAGCTTCTTCCCCACTGTTACCAGACTCCTGAATGACCCTCTTATGGACTGATTTCATTAACACTACACCCTGTATGCTTCATCCGATGCCAGTGCTTATGTAGTTACATTGCATATGTTGTGTTGCCCTATTATGTATTTTCTTTTATTCCCTTTTCTTCTCATGTACTTAATGATCTGTTGAGCTGCTCGCAGAAAAATACTTTTCACTGTACCTCGGCACACGTGACAATAAACAAATCCAATCCAGTCCAATCCAATCCAATCTCCCCCTCTGGTTACTCTGTCACTGTGGTTACTGACACTCCTGATAGAAAGTGTCCCCTTCTTTACTTTTCAACATCTCCATCAAGTCTCCCCATAATATTCTCGGACTAAGGAGATAATCCTGGCTTCTCCAATCTTATTGCACTTGTTTGTTTTTGTCGTGTAGGACTGAAACCTGCTCCGTTCCCGTGGCGGGGTCAAGGCTGAAGAGATGTTCTCCACGGGTGCGATGAGGACCTGGATGTCATCGTTGAGTTTGGGTGAGAGTTTTATTTGTGTCAGAATCAGAATAGTGGCAATCGGAAGAAATGGCGGGGCTGGGAGAGGAGGGGGTGGAATAATTAGCAGGGAAGGTGATAGTGTTCGTACAAAAACTGTGTGATGTGTGGGTTGTTTTGGGAACGGGACGTTTGGCAACAACAAGCAACGGCGGCGAGGATTTTGCACGCAGCGAATGGTTAGGATCGGGAATGCATTGCCGGAGAGTGGGGGGATCCAAAAGGGAACGGGATCATTTTCTGAACAGGAAAGCTGTGCAGGGCTAAGGGGAGAAGGTGGGGGAGTGGCACCAGTTGATTCAGAGAGCTGCACAGAGAGGACTAAATCTGGGGGGAAAAGGCATCTTTCAGCTGATGCAGACACGATCGGTCAAGTGGCCTCTGTGTTGTAGATCGTTACGATTTCTATCACACGATGGGCCGAATAGCCTCTGCCGTTCTGGAATTTAGCACTGGGTGGCTAATTCTACTGAGTGTTTTCCCCTATTTGTCAGCAAGTATGCTGACTTGCTGCCTCTACCCCCTCTTTGCAGCGCTGGGAGAGCTGTGGCAAAATGTACCCGAGCACTCACTCCGTCCTCACAGCAGGCCCATGCTGCAGACATCGTCTGTCCAGTGCTAGGTTGGCCAGGCGACAAACCGTTGTGCTTCTCCCCAGTTGATTTCCCATTGATTGCAGGAGAAGGACAACCCCAATCTATGCTACAGTCCCACCCACTCAGCCCCAGTCAGGATGGTGAGTGACTTGGAGGGTGGTGTGTTCCCCAAGTATCTGCAGCCCTTGCCCCTCTAGTTGGTAAAGGTTTGGACGGTGCTGCTGAAGGAGACTTGGCGAGTTGCTGCAGTGCCTCTTGTAGATAGTGCACACGGCTGCCGCTGATTCTGTGCTGTGATTAAAACCTATTTGCTGAAATTAAAGACACTGAATGTTTCTGTGCTTCCCTCCAGCAGCCGCCAGACTGTTCAGCTCCTCCCCAGCTTCCCAGTTTCCGAGGGTTTTCCCACCCAGAGTCATGCAGCCTCCTCCCGTTTGCCAGCAGAACAGCCGGACCATGGCCACCCTCCACCAGATGCACAAGATGGGCAAGCCCAAGCACGCCCCCCCCAGGGTGGGCGCCACCTTCGGCCGGCCCCAGCTGAAAGGTGTGGTGCTGAAGACCATGATCCGCAAACCGAAGAAGCCCAACTCGGCCAACCGCAAGTGCGCCCGCGTGCGGCTGAGCAACGGCAAGGAGGTGATCGTCTTCATCCCCGGGGAGGGCCACAATCTCCAGGAACACAACATCGTGCTGGTGGAGGGGGGGACGAACACAGGACCTCCCGGGCGTCAAGTTAAAAGTCGTTCGGGGGAAGTACGACTGCGCTCACGTCCAAAAGAAAAAGTAACGGCTGTGTGTCGCAGGACATTATTGAAATAATGACTGGGACTGCAAGTGAATGATTAAAGCTGTTTGAATCCACCTTTGGCAGGATTGCCTTTCTTTATGATTACTCATGTTCCATTCACCCAGAACAGAAAACAGGTCCCAAACCTTCGTCACCAGTCTTCACAATGTCATGGTGGGCGGGAGGGGGGGGGGCCCACAGCTGTTAGCCTCAGTACCACTGAGTCGGGTATGGGTAAGTACATACCAGCATTCCAGATCGCTGCTCAGATAAACCCTCCCTGGGAAACGCGGAAAGTTTAGTGTTCCCTCTGAAACTCTCCACATCCTCAACTGTTTACAATTTCTACAAAGGACTTGGATGCAAAGATATTGTCGCTAAATTTGCTAATACAGAAAGGTAGGAAGGTAAATTGTGAAGAGGAGGGGACATGGATAGGTTGAGCGAGTGGGCAGAGATTTGGCAAATGGAGTATTCTGTGGGAAAAGTATTCTTATGGGCAGCACGGTAGCATTGTGGATAGCACAATTGCTTCACAGCTCCAGGGTCCCAGGTTCAATTCCGGCTTGGGTCACTGTCTGTGCGGAGTCTGCACATCCTCCCAGTGTGTGCGTGGGTTTCCTCCGGGTGCTCCGGTTTCCTCCCACAGTCCAAAGATGTGCAGGTTAGGTGGATTGGCCATGATCAATTGCCCTTAGTGTCCAAAATTGCCCTTAGTGTTGGGTGGGGTTACTGGGTTATGGGGATAGGGTTGGAGGTGTTGGAATTGGGTTGGAGGTGTTGACATTGGGTAGGGTGCTCTTTCCAAGGGCCGGTGCAGACTCGATGGGCCGAATGGCCTCCTTCTGCACTGTAAATTCTATGTAAAATGTGAGATGATCCATATTGGGTTGTCTTTTGAGGAAAGGTTGGAGAGGTTAGGCTTGTATCCACTGGAGTTTAGAAGATTGAGAGGCGATCTGATTGAAACATGTAAGATCCAGAGGGGTATTGATGGGGTGAATGTGGAGGGGATGTTTCGTCTTGTGGGAGGATCTAGAATTGGGGGTCTAAGATGAGAATTATTTTCCCTGAGGGGGGTGAGTCTCTGGAGCTCGCTTCCTCAATAGGCACTGGAAGCAGAATCTTTGAATATTTTTAAGGCAGAACCAGATAGATTCTTCATTAACGCGGGGGGTGAAAGGTTATCGGGGGTCGGCGGGAATGTGCGGTTGAGGTTAGAATCAAATCAGCCATGGTCTTATTGAATGGCGGAGCAGCCTCGAGGGGTCGATTGGCCTCCTGTCGCTAACTTATATACATGTATGTTTGTATATCCGCTGGGAGGCCGGGGAGGAGAATTTCTGCGAGGTCCTCCTGCAGAAGCAGCAGGAAAGACCTGGGAAAATGGTCCGCTCTGCTGACATGGAGACTCGGTCCTTGGATGAGGGGGGCTCTCACGTGAGGATGACTAGCCTGTGAAAAAATGGTACATACTGTAAAACTGCACATCAGTGAGAATGGAGCACTTTCACGCTCCAGGCAACTGTGAAACACCCAGTATAACACTGGCATACAGTATTGGTAGATACAGGTCAGTCACTGCATAACACACGTACAATACTGCTGGATACAGGTCACTATAACACAAATACAGTCCTGGTATGGAGGGGTCTATCACTGCATAACACACGTACAGTACTGCTGGATACAGGCCAGTCACTGCATAACACACGTACAGTACTGCTGGATACAGGTCACTATAACACAAATACGTCCTGGTATGGAGGGGTCTATCACTGCATAACACACGTACAGTACTGCTGGATACAGGTCAGTCACTATAACACAAATACAGTACTGGTAGGGAGGGGTCTGTCACTACAACACGAGTACAGTACTTTTAGATACAGGTCTGTCACTACAACACTGGGGTACAGTACTGGTGGGGATGGGTCTGTCACTGTATAACACAGGTACAGTTCTGGTGGGGATGGGTCTGTCACTGTATAACACTGGAGTACAGTACTGGTGGGGATGGGTCTGTCACTGTATAACACTGGGGTACAGTACTGGTGGGGATGGGTCTGTCACTGTATAACACTGGGGTACAGTACTGGTGGGGATGGGTCTGTCACTGTATAACACTGGGGTACAGTACTGGTGGGGATGGGTCTGTCGCTGTATAACACTGGATTACAGTACAAGAACAAAGAAAAGTACAGCACAGGAACCGGCCCTCCAAGCCTGTGCCGACCATGCCTCGTACATCTCTAAAACTTCCCCCTCGCACCTTCAACCTATGCCCCCTAGTAATTGACCCCTCTACCCTGGGGAAAAGCCTCTGACTATCCACTCTGTCTATGCCCCTCATAATTTTGTAGACCTCGATCAGGTCACCCCTCAACCTCCGTCGTTCCAGTGAGAACAAACCGAGTTTATTCAACCGCTCCTCATAGCTAATGCCCTCCATACCAGGCAACATTCTGGTAAATCTCTTCTGCACCCTCTCTAAAGCCTCCACATCCTTCTGGTAGTGTGGCGACCAGAATTGAACACTATACTCCAAGTGTGGCCTAACTAAGGTTCTATACAGCTGCAACATGACTTGCCAATTCTTATACTCAATGCCCCGGCCAATGAAGGCAAGCATGCCATATGCCTTCTTGACTACCTTCTCCACCTGTGTTGCCCCTTTCAGTGACCTGTGGACCTGTACTCCTAGATCTCTCTGTCAATACTCTTGAGGGTTCTACCATTCACTGTATATTCCCTACCTGCATTGGACCTTCCAAAATGCATTACCTCACATTTGTCCGGTTTAAACTCCATCTGCCATCTCTCCGCCCAAGTCTCCAAACGATCTAAATCCTGCTGTATCCTCTGACAGTCCTCATCGCTATCCGCAATTCCACCAACCTTTGTGTCGTCTGCAAACTTACTAATCAGACCAGTTAGTTTCCTCCTTTCATTTTGTTTCCTACATTTCCGCAAAGATTGAGAAGAGAGCCAGGAGTTTACAGAGAGTGCAGCTGACTGGGAGCAGAGTCGGAGGGCGGAGGTCCAGTTGGTCCACAGGGCAGCTATATTCTGTCAGGTAAAGGGATGGAGGCTAGGCCAGTTGCATGCTCCTCCTGTAGGATGTGGGTGGTGAGGGATACCACTGGTGTCCCCGCTGACTATACCTGCGGGAAGTGCACCCAACTCCAGCTCTTCAAAGACCGTGTTAGGGAACTGGAGCTGAAGATGGATGAACTTCGGATCATCCGGGAAGCAGAGGGGGTGATAGAGAAGAGTTACAGGGAGGTAACCACACCCAAGGTACAGGACAAGAATAGCTGGGTTACAGTCAGGGGGAAAAAAACAAACAGGCAGACAGTGCAGGGATCCCTCGTGGCCATTCCCCTTCAAAACAAGTATACCGTTTTGGATGCTGTTGGGGGGGGGATGACCTACCGGGGGAAGGCCCTAGCGGCCAGGTCTCTGGCACTGAGTCTGGTTCTGGGGCTCAGAAGGGAAGGGGGGAGAATAGAAAAGCAATAGTTGTAGGAGATTCAATGGTTAGGGGAATAGATAGGAGATTCTGTGGTCGCGAGCGAGACTCCCAGAAGGTATGTTGCCTCCCGGGTGCCAGGGATGTCTCGGATCGTGTCTTCAGGATCCTTAAGGGGGAGGGGGAGCAGCCAGAAGTCGTGGTGCACATTGGTACCAACGACATAGGTAGGAAAAGGAGTGTGGAGGTAATAAACGAGTTTAGGGAGTTAGGCTGCAAGTTAAAAGCCAGGACAGACAGAGTTGACATCTCTGGTTTGTTGCCGGTGCCACGTGATAGCGAGGCTAGGAATAGGGAGAGAGTGCAGCTGAACACGTGGCTGCAGGAATGGTGTAGGAGGGAGGGCTTCAGGTATTTGGATAATTGGAGCACATTCTGGGGAAGGTGGGACCTGTACAAGCAGGACGGGTTGCATCTGAACCAGAGGGGCACCAATATCCTGGGAGGGAGGTTTTCTAGTACTCTTCGGGAGGGTTTAAACTAATTTGGCAGGGGAATGGGAACCGGATTTGTAGTCCAGCAACTAAGCTAGCCGATATTCAGGACGGCAAAGCGTGTAACGAGGCAGTGGGGAAGGGAACACTGACAAAGGAGAGTACTTGCAGGCACGGAGATGGGTTGAAGTGTGTATACTTCAACGCAAGAAGCATCAGGAATAAGGTGGGTGAACGTAAGGCATGGATCGGTACTTGGGACTAGGATGTGGTGGCCATCACGGAAACTTGGATAGAAGAGGGGCAGAAATGGTTGTTGGAGGTCCCTGGTTATAGATGTTTCAATAAGATTAGGGAGGGTGGTAAAAGAGGTGGGGGGGGGGGGGGTGGCATTGTTAATTAGAGATAGTATAACAGCTGCAGAAAGGCAGTTCGAGGAGTATCAGCCTACTGAGGTAGTATGGGTTGAAGTCAGAAATAGGAAAGGAGCAGTCACCTTGTTAGGAGTTTTCTATAGGCCCCCCAATAGTAGCAGAGATGTGGAGGAACAGATTGGGAAACAGATTTTGGAAAGGTGCAGAAGTCACAGGGTAGTAGTCATGGGTGACTTTAACTTCCCAAACATTGAGTGGAAACTCTTTAGATCAAATAGTTTGGATGGGGTGGTGTTTGTGCAGTGTGTCCAGGAAGCTTTTCTAACACAGTATGTAGATTGTCCGACCAGAGGGGAGGTCATATTGGACTTAGTACTTGGTAATGAACCAGGGCAAGTGATAGATTTGTTAGTGGGGGAGCATTTTGGAGATAGTGACCACAATTCTGTGACTTTCACTTTAGTAATGGAGAGGGATAGGTGCGTGCAACAGGGCAAGGTTTACAATTGGGGGAAGGGTAAATACGATGTTGTCAGACAAGAATTGAAGTGCATAAGTTGGGAACATAGGCTGTCAGGGAAGGACACAAGTGAAATGTGGAACTTGTTCAAGGAACAGGTACTACGTGTCCTTGATATGTATGTCCCTGTCAGGCAGGGAAGAGATGGTCGAGTGAGGGAACCATGGTTGACAAGAGAGGTTGAATGTCTTGTCAAGAGGAAAAAGGAGACTTATGTAAGACTTGAGGAAACAAGGTTCAGACAGGGTGTTGGAGGGATACAAGATAACCAGGAGGGAACTGAAGAAAGGGATTAGGAGAGCTAAGAGAGGGCATGAACAATCTTTGGTGGGTAGGATCAAGGAAAACCCCAAGGCCTTTTACACATATGTGAGAAATATGAGAATGACTAGAGCGAGGGTAGGTCCGATCAAGGACAGTAGCGGGAGATTGTGTATTGAGTCTGAAGAGATAGGAGAGGTCTTGAACGAGTACTTTTCTTCTGTATTTACAAATGAGAGGGGCCATATTGTTGGAGAGGACAGTGTGAAACAGACTGGTAAGCTCGAGGAAATACTTGTTAGGAAGGAAGATGTGTTGGGCATTTTGAAAAACTTGAGGATAGACAAGTCCCCCGGGCCTGACGGGATATATCCAAGGATTCTATGGGAAGCAAGAGATGAAATTGCAGAGCCGTTGGCAATGATCTTTTCGTCCTCACTGTCAACAGGGGTGGTACCAGGGGATTGGAGAGTGGCGAATGTCGTGCCCCTGTTCAAAAAAGGGACTAGGGATAACCCTGGGAATTACAGGCCAGTTAGTCTTACTTCGGTGGTAGGCAAAGTAATGGAAAGGGTACTGAAGGATAGGATTTCTGAGCATCTGGAAAGACACTGCTTGATTAGGGATAGTCAGATCGGATTTGTGAGGGGTAGGTCTTGCCTTACAAGTCTTATTGAATTATTTGAGGAGGTGACCAAGCATGTGGATGAAGGTAAAGCAGTGGATGTAGTGTAATGGGTTTTATTAAGGCATTTGATAAGGTTCCCCATGGTAGGCTTATGCAGAAAGTAAGAAGCCATGGGATAGTGGGAAATTTGGCCAGTTGGATAACGATAGTGAGGAGGGCTGTTGTCGGCTGCAAAGAGACATAGATAGGATGCAGAGCTGGGCTGAGAAGTGGCAGATGGAGTTTAACCCTGAAAAGTGTGAGGTTGTCCATTTTGGAAGGACAAATATGAATGCGGAATACAGGGTTAACGGTAGAGTTCTTGGCAATGTGGAGGAGCAGAGAGATCTTGGGGTCTATGTTCATACATCTTTGAAAGTTGCCACTCAAGTGGATAGAGCTGTGAAGAAGGCCTATGGTGTGCTAGCGTTCATTAACAGAGGGATTGAATTTAAGAGCCGTGAGGTGATGATGCAGCTGTACAAAACTTTGGTAACGCCACATTTGGAGTACTGTGTCCAGTTCTGGTCGCCTCATTTTAGGAAGGATGTGGAAGCTTTGGAAAAGGTGCAAAGGAGATTTACCAGGATGTTGCCTGGAATGGAGAGTAGGTCTTACGAGGAAAGGTTGAGGGTGCTAGGCCTTTTCTCATTAGAACGGAGAAGGATGAGGGGCAACTTGATAGAGGTTTATAAGATGATCAGGGGAATAGATAGGGTAGACAGTCAGAGACTTTTTCCGCGGGTGGAACAAACCATTACAAGGGGACAAAAATTTAAGGTGAATGGTGGAAGATATAGGGGGATGTCAGAGGTAGGTTCTTTACTCGGAGAGTAGTGGGGGCATGGAATGCACTGCCTGTGGAAGTAGTTGAGTCGGAAACATTAGGGACCTTCAAGCAGCTATTGGATAGGTACATGGATTACGGTAAAATGATATAGTGTAGATTTATTTGATCTTAAGGGTAGCACTGTAGCATTGTGGATAGCACAATTGCTTCACAGCTCCAGGGTCCCAGCTTCGATTCCGGCTTGGATCACTGTCTGTGCGGAGTCTGCACATCCTCCCAGTGTCTGCGTGGGTTTCCTCCGGGTGCTCCGGTTTCCTCCCACAGTCCAAAGATGTGCAGATTAGGTGGATTGGCCATGATAAATTGCCCTTAGTGTCCAAAATTGCCCTTAGTGTTGGGTGGAGGTGTTGACTTTGGGTAGGGTGCTCTTTCCAAGAGCCGGTGCAGACTCAATGGGCTGAATGGCCTCCTTCTGCACTGCAAATTCAATGATTAATCTAGGACAAAGGTTCGGCACAACATCGTGGGCCGAAGGGCCTGTTCTGTGCTGTATTTTTCTATGTTCTATATACTACGAACAGCAACGGTCCCAGCACTGATCCCTGCGGAACACCACTAGTCACAGCCCTCCAATTAGAAAAGCACCCTTCCATTGCTACTCTCTGCCATCTATGACCTAGCCAGTTCTGTATCCATCTTGCCGGCTCACCCCTGATCCCGTTTGTACCAGTCTGCCATGAGGGACCTTGTCAAAGGCCTTACTGAAGTCCATATAGACAACATCCACTGCCCTACCTGCATCAATCATCTTTGTGACCTCTTCGAAAAATTCTATCAAGTTAGTGAGACACGACCTCCCCTTCACAAAACCGTGCTGCCTGGTGGGGACGAGTCTGTCACTGTATAATACTGGGGTACAGTATGGTGGGGACGGGTCTGTCACTATAACACGAGTACAGTACTGGTAGGGATGGGTCAGTTACTATAACACGAGTATAGTACTGGTGGGGACAGGTCTTCTACTGTATAACACTGGGGTACTGTGCTTGTGGGTTGGATCTGTCACTATAACACTGGGGTACAGTACTGGTGGGGACAGGTCTCTCACTATAACACGGGTACAGTACTGGTGGGGACGGATCTGTCACTATAACACGACTACAATACTGGTTGGTAATGACACTGGGATTCAGTACAAGTGTGTCATTGTATAACACTGGGATTCAGCACAAGTCTGTCACTATAACACTGGGATTCAGCACAGGTCTGTCACTATAACACTGGGATTCAGCACAGGTCTGTCACTATAACACTGGGATTCAGCACAGGTCTGTCACTATAACACTGGGATTCAGCACAGGTCTGTCACTATAACACTGGGATTCAGCACAGGTCTGTTACTGTATAACACGGGTTCAGTACAGGTCTGTCACTGTATAACATGGGTTCAGTACAGGTCTGTTACTGTATAACATGGGTTCAGTACAGGTCTGTTACTGTATAACACGGGTTCAGTACAGGTCTGTTACTGTATAACACTGGGATTCAGTACAGGTCTGTCACTGTATAACACGGGTTCAGTACAGGTCTGTTACTGTATAACACTGGGATTCAGCACAGGTCTGTTACTGTATAACACTGGGATTCAGCACAGGTCTGTTACTGTATAACACTGGGATTCAGCACAGGTCTGTTACTGTATAACACTGGGATTCAGTACAGGTCTGTTACTGTATAACACTGGGATTCAGCACAGGTCTGTTACTGTATAACACTGGGATTCAGCACAGGTCTGTTACTGTATAACACTGGGATTCAGCACAGGTCTGTTACTGTATAACACGGGTTCAGTACAGGTCTGTCACTGTATAACACTGGGATTCAGCACAGGTCTGTTACTGTATAACACTGGGATTCAGCACAGGTCTGTTACTGTATAACACGGGTTCAGTACAGGTCTGTCACTGTATAACACTGGGATTCAGCACAGGTCCGTTACTGTATAACACTGGGATTCAGCACAGGTCTGTCACTGTATAACACTGGGATTCAGCACAGGTCTGTCACTGTATAACAATGGGATTCAGCACAGGTCTGTTACTGTATAACACTGGGATTCAGCACAGGTCTGTCACTGTATAACACTGGGATTCAGCACAGGTCTGTTACTGTATAACACTGGGTTTCTGCACAGGTCTGTCACTGTATAACACGGATTCAGCACAGGTCTGTCACTGCATAACACGGGTTCAGTACAGGTCTGTTACTGTATAACACTGGGATTCAGTACAGGTCTGTTACTGTATAACACAGATTCAGTACAGGTCTGTTACTGTATAACACGGGTTCAGTACAGGTCTGTTACTGTATAACACTGGGATTCAGCACAGGTCTGTTACTGTATAACACAGATTCAGTACAGGTCTGTTACTGTATAACACGGGTTCAGAACAGGTCTGTTACTGTATAACACGGGTTCAGAACAGGTCTGTTACTGTATAACACGGGTTCAGTACAGGTCTGTTACTGTATAACACTGGGATTCAGCACAGGTCTGTCACTGTATAACACTGGGATTCAGCACAGGTCTGTTACTGTATAACACAGATTCAGAACAGGTCTGTTACTGTATAACACTGGGATTCAGCACAGGTCTGTTACTGTATAACACTGGGATTCAGCACAGGTCTGTTACTGTATAACACTGGGATTCAGTACAGGTCTGTTACTGTATAACACTGGGATTCAGCACAGGTCTGTTACTGTATAACACTGGTTCAGTACAGGTCTGTCACTGTATAACATGGGTTCAGTACAGGTCTGTCACTGTATAACACTGGGATTCAGTACAGGTCTGTTACTGTATAACACTGGGATTCAGCACAGGTCTGTTACTGTATAACACTGGGATTCAGTACAGGTCTGTCACTGTATAACACAGATTCAGAACAGGTCTGTTACTGTATAACACGGGTTCAGAACAGGTCTGTTACTGTATAACACTGGGATTCAGCACAGGTCTGTTACTGTATAACACTGGGATTCAGCACAGGTCTGTCACTGTATAACACTGGGATTCAGCACAGGTCTGTCACTGTATAACACTGGGATTCAGCACAGGTCTGTTACTGTATAACACTGGGATTCAGCACAGGTCTGTCACTGTATAACACTGGGATTCAGCACAGGTCTGTTACTGTATAACACTGGGATTCAGCACAGGTCTGTTACTGTATAACACGGGTTCAGAACAGGTCTGTTACTGTATAACACGGGTTCAGAACAGGTCTGTTACTGTATAACACGGGTTCAGCACAGGTCTGTTACTGTATAACACTGGGATTCAGCACAGGTCTGTTACTGTATAACACTGGGATTCAGCACAGGTCTGTTACTGTATAACACTGGGATTCAGCACAGGTCTGTTACTGTATAACACTGGGATTCAGCACAGGTCTGTCACTGTATAACACAGATTCAGTACAGGTCTGTTACTGTATAACACGGGTTCAGAACAGGTCTGTTACTGTATAACACGGGTTCAGAACAGGTCTGTTACTGTATAACACGGGTTCAGAACAGGTCTGTTACTGTATAACACGGGTTCAGAACAGGTCTGTTACTGTATAACACGGGTTCAGCACAGGTCTGTTACTGTATAACACTGGGATTCAGCACAGGTCTGTTACTGTATAACACTGGGATTCAGCACAGGTCTGTTACTGTATAACACTGGGATTCAGTACAGGTCTGTCACTGTATAACACTGGGATTCAGCACAGGTCTGTTACTGTATAACACTGGGATTCAGTACAGGTCTGTCACTGTATAACACTGGGATTCAGTACAGGTCTGTCACTGTATAACACTGGGATTCAGCACAGGTCTGTTACTGTATAACACTGGGATTCAGTACAGGTCTGTCACTGTATAACACTGGGATTCAGTACAGGTCTGTCACTGTATAACACTGGGATTCAGCACAGGTCTGTTACTGTATAACACTGGGATTCAGTACAGGTCTGTTACTGTATAACACTGGGATTCAGCACAGGTCTGTCACTGTATAACACAGATTCAGTACAGGTCTGTCACTGTATAACACTGGGATTCAGTACAGGTCTGTCACTGTATAACACTGGGATTCAGTACAGGTCTGTTACTGTATAACACGGGTTCAGAACAGGTCTGTTACTGTATAACACGGGTTCAGAACAGGTCTGTTACTGTATAACACGGGTTCAGAACAGGTCTGTTACTGTATAACACGGGTTCAGAACAGGTCTGTTACTGTATAACACGGGTTCAGAACAGGTCTGTTACTGTATAACACGGGTTCAGAACAGGTCTGTTACTGTATAACACGGGTTCAGAACAGGTCTGTTACTGTATAACACGGGTTCAGTACAGGTCTGTTACTGTATAACACTGGGATTCAGCACAGGTCTGTTACTGTATAACACTGGGATTCAGTACAGGTCTGTTACTGTATAACACTGGGATTCAGCACAGGTCTGTCACTGTATAACACTGGGATTCAGCACAGGTCTCTCACTGTATAACTGGGATTCAGCACAGGTCTGTTACTGTATAACACTGGGATTCAGCACAGGTCTGTTACTGTATAACACTGGGATTCAGCACAGGTCTGTCACTGTATAACACTGGGATTCAGCACAGGTCTGTTACTGTATAACACTGGGATTCAGCACAGGTCTGTTACTGTATAACACTGGGATTCAGCACAGGTCTGTCACTGTATAACACTGGGATTCAGCACAGGTCTGTTACTGTATAACACTGGGATTCAGCACAGGTCTGTCACTGTATAACACTGGGATTCAGCACAGGTCTGTTACTGTATAACACTGGGATTCAGTACAGGTCTGTTACTGTATAACACGGGTTCAGTACAGGTCTGTTACTGTATAACACTGGGGTTCAGTACAGGTCTGTTACTGTATAACACTGGGATTCAGTACAGGTCTGTTACTGTATAACATGGGTTCAGAACAGGTCTGTTACTGTATAACACTGGGATTCAGTACAGGTCTGTTACTGTATAACACGGGTTCAGAACAGGCCTGTCACTGTATAACACGGGTTCAGTACAGGTCTGTTACTGTATAACACGGGTTCAGAACAGGTCTGTTACTGTATAACACTGGGATTCAGTACAGGTCTGTTACTGTATAACACGGGTTCAGAACAGGTCTGTTACTGTATAACACTGGGATTTAGCACAGGTCTGTTACTGTATAACACTGGGATTCAGCACTGGTCTGTTACTGTATAACACTGGGATTCAGTACAGGTCTGTTACTGTATAACACGGGTTCAGAACAGGCCTGTCACTGTATAACACGGGTTCAGTACAGGTCTGTTACTGTATAACACTGGGATTCAGCACAGGTCTGTTACTGTATAACACGGGTTCAGTACAGGTCTGTTACTGTATAACATGGGTTCAGTACAGGTCTGTTACTGTATAACACTGGGATTCAGTACAGGTCTGTTACTGTATAACACTGGGATTCAGCACTGGTCTGTTATTGTATAACACTGGGATTCAGCACAGGTCTGTTACTGTATAACACTGGGATTCAGCACTGGTCTGTTATTGTATAACACTGGGATTCAGCACAGGTCTGTCACTGTATAACACTGGGATTCAGCACAGGTCCGTTACTGTATAACACTGGGATTCAGCACAGGTCTGTCACTGTATAACACTGGGATTCAGCACAGGTCTGTCACTGTATAACACTGGGATTCAGCACAGGTCTGTTACTGTATAACACTGGGATTCAGCACAGGTCTGTCACTGTATAACACTGGGATTCAGCACAGGTCTGTTACTGTGTAACACTGGGTTTCTGCACAGGTCTGTCACTGTATAACACGGATTCAGCACAGGTCTGTCACTGCATAACACGGGTTCAGTACAGGTCTGTTACTGTATAACACTGGGTTTCTGCACAGGTCTGTCACTGTATAACACGGGTTCAGTACAGGTCTGTTACTGTATAACACTGGGATTCAGTACAGGTCTGTCACTGTATAACACTGGGATTCAGTACAGGTCTGTTACTGTATAACACGGGTTCAGTACAGGTCTGTCACTGTATAACACTGGGATTCAGTACAGGTCTGTTACTGTATAACACAGATTCAGTACAGGTCTGTTACTGTATAACACGGGTTCAGTACAGGTCTGTTACTGTATAACACTGGGATTCAGCACAGGTCTGTTACTGTATAACACAGATTCAGTACAGGTCTGTTACTGTATAACACGGGTTCAGAACAGGTCTGTTACTGTATAACACGGGTTCAGAACAGGTCTGTTACTGTATAACACGGGTTCAGTACAGGTCTGTTACTGTATAACACTGGGATTCAGCACAGGTCTGTCACTGTATAACACTGGGATTCAGCACAGGTCTCTCACTGTATAACTGGGATTTAGCACAGGTCTGTTACTGTATAACACTGGGATTCAGTACAGGTCTGTCACTGTATAACACTGGGATTCAGTACAGGTCTGTCACTGTATAACACTGGGATTCAGCACAGGTCTGTTACTGTATAACACTGGGATTCAGCACAGGTCTGTCACTGTATAACACAGATTCAGAACAGGTCTGTTACTGTATAACACTGGGATTCAGCACAGGTCTGTTACTGTATAACACTGGGATTCAGCACAGGTCTGTTACTGTATAACACTGGGATTCAGTACAGGTCTGTTACTGTATAACACTGGGATTCAGCACAGGTCTGTTACTGTATAACACGGGTTCAGTACAGGTCTGTTACTGTATAACACTGGTTCAGTACAGGTCTGTCACTGTATAACATGGGTTCAGTACAGGTCTGTCACTGTATAACACTGGGATTCAGTACAGGTCTGTTACTGTATAACACTGGGATTCAGCACAGGTCTGTTACTGTATAACACTGGGATTCAGTACAGGTCTGTCACTGTATAACACAGATTCAGAACAGGTCTGTTACTGTATAACACGGGTTCAGAACAGGTCTGTTACTGTATAACACTGGGATTCAGCACAGGTCTGTTACTGTATAACACTGGGATTCAGCACAGGTCTGTTACTGTATAACATTGGGATTCAGCACAGGTCTGTTACTGTATAACTGGGATTCAGCACAGGTCTGTCACTGTATAACACTGGGATTCAGCACAGGTCTGTTACTGTATAACACTGGGATTCAGCACAGGTCTGTCACTGTATAACACTGGGATTCAGCACAGGTCTGTTACTGTATAACACTGGGATTCAGCACAGGTCTGTTACTGTATAACACTGGGATTCAGCACAGGTCTGTCACTGTATAACACTGGGATTCAGCACAGGTCTGTTACTGTATAACACTGGGATTCAGCACAGGTCTGTTACTGTATAACACTGGGATTCAGCACTGGTCTGTTACTGTATAACACTGGGATTCAGCACAGGTCTGTCACTGTATAACACAGATTCAGTACAGGTCTGTTACTGTATAACACGGGTTCAGAACAGGTCTGTTACTGTATAACACGGGTTCAGAACAGGTCTGTTACTGTATAACACGGGTTCAGAACAGGTCTGTTACTGTATAACACGGGTTCAGAACAGGTCTGTTACTGTATAACACGGGTTCAGCACAGGTCTGTTACTGTATAACACTGGGATTCAGCACAGGTCTGTTACTGTATAACACTGGGATTCAGCACAGGTCTGTTACTGTATAACACTGGGATTCAGTACAGGTCTGTCACTGGATAACACTGGGATTCAGCACAGGTCTGTTACTGTATAACACTGGGATTCAGTACAGGTCTGTCACTGTATAACACTGGGATTCAGTACAGGTCTGTCACTGTATAACACTGGGATTCAGCACAGGTCTGTTACTGTATAACACTGGGATTCAGTACAGGTCTGTCACTGTATAACACTGGGATTCAGTACAGGTCTGTCACTGTATAACACTGGGATTCACCACAGGTCTGTTACTGTATAACACTGGGATTCAGTACAGGTCTGTTACTGTATAACACTGGGATTCAGCACAGGTCTGTCACTGTATAACACAGATTCAGTACAGGTCTGTCACTGTATAACACTGGGATTCAGTACAGGTCTGTCACTGTATAACACTGGGATTCAGTACAGGTCTGTTACTGTATAACACGGGTTCAGAACAGGTCTGTTACTGTATAACACGGGTTCAGAACAGGTCTGTTACTGTATAACACGGGTTCAGAACAGGTCTGTTACTGTATAACACGGGTTCAGAACAGGTCTGTTACTGTATAACACGGGTTCAGAACAGGTCTGTTACTGTATAACACGGGTTCAGAACAGGTCTGTTACTGTATAACACGGGTTCAGTACAGGTCTGTTACTGTATAACACTGGGATTCAGCACAGGTCTGTTACTGTATAACACTGGGATTCAGTACAGGTCTGTTACTGTATAACACTGGGATTCAGCACAGGTCTGTCACTGTATAACACTGGGATTCAGCACAGGTCTCTCACTGTATAACTGGGATTCAGCACAGGTCTGTTACTGTATAACACTGGGATTCAGCACAGGTCTGTTACTGTATAACACTGGGATTCAGCACAGGTCTGTCACTGTATAACACTGGGATTCAGCACAGGTCTGTTACTGTATAACACTGGGATTCAGCACAGGTCTGTTACTGTATAACACTGGGATTCAGCACAGGTCTGTCACTGTATAACACTGGGATTCAGCACAGGTCTGTTACTGTATAACACTGGGATTCAGCACAGGTCTGTCACTGTATAACACTGGGATTCAGCACAGGTCTGTTACTGTATAACACTGGGATTCAGTACAGGTCTGTTACTGTATAACACGGGTTCAGTACAGGTCTGTTACTGTATAACACTGGGATTCAGTACAGGTCTGTTACTGTATAACACGGGTTCAGTACAGGTCTGTTACTGTATAACACTGGGATTCAGTACAGGTCTGTTACTGTATAACATGGGTTCAGAACAGGTCTGTTACTGTATAACACTGGGATTCAGCACAGGTCTGTTACTGTATAACACGGGTTCAGAACAGGCCTGTCACTGTATAACACGGGTTCAGTACAGGTCTGTTACTGTATAACACGGGTTCAGAACAGGTCTGTTACTGTATAACACTGGGATTCAGTACAGGTCTGTTACTGTATAACACGGGTTCAGAACAGGTCTGTTACTGTATAACACTGGTTCAGAACAGGCCTGTCACTGTATAACACGGGTTCAGTACAGGTCTGTTACTGTATAACACGGGTTCAGAACAGGTCTGTTACTGTATAACACTGGGATTCAGTACAGGTCTGTTACTGTATAATACGGGTTCAGAACAGGTCTGTTACTGTATAACACTGGGATTTAGCACAGGTCTGTTACTGTATAACACTGGGATTCAGCACTGGTCTGTTACTGTATAACACGGGTTCAGTACAGGTCTGTCACTGTATAACACGGGTTCAGAACAGGCCTGTCACTGTATAACACGGGTTCAGTACAGGTCTGTTACTGTATAACACTGGGATTCAGCACAGGTCTGTTACTGTATAACACGGGTTCAGTACAGGTCTGTTACTGTATAACATGGGTTCAGTACAGGTCTGTTACTGTATAACACTGGGATTCAGCACTGGTCTGTTATTGTATAACACTGGGATTCAGCACAGGTCTGTTACTGTATAACACTGGGATTCAGCACTGGTCTGTTACTGTATAACACTGGGATTCAGCACAGGTCTGTTACTGTATAACACTGGGATTCAGCACTGGTCTGTTACTGTATAACACTGGGATTCAGCACAGGTCTGTTACTGTATAACACTGGGATTCAGTACAGGTCTGTCACTATATAACACTGGGATTCAGCACAGGTCTGTCACTGTATAACACTGGGATTCAGTACAGGTCTGTCACTGTATAACACAGATTCAGTACAGGTCTCTCACTGTATAACACTGGGATTCAGTACAGGTCTGTCACTGTATAACACTGGGATTCAGCACAGGTCTGTTACTGTATAACACGGGTTCAGAACAGGTCTGTCACTGTATAACACTGGGATTCAGTACAGGTCTGTTACTGTATAACACGGGTTCAGTACAGGTCTGTCACTGTATAACACGGGTTCAGTACAGGTCTGTTACTGTATAACACTGGGATTCAGTACAGGTCTGTCACTGTATAACACTGGGATTCAGCACAGGTCTGTCACTGTATAACACGGGTTCAGTACAGGTCTGTCACTGCATAACACTGGGATTCAGTACAGGTCTGTCACTGCATAACACTGGGATTCAGTACAGGTCTGTCACTGCATAACACTGGGATTCAGTACAGGTCTGTCACTGTATAACACGGGTTCAGTACAGGTCTGTTACTGTATAACACTGGGATTCAGCACAGGTCTGTTACTGTATAACACTGGGATTCAGCACAGGTCTGTCACTGTATAACACTGGGATTCAGTACAGGTCTGTCACTGTATAACACTGGGATTCAGCACAGGTCTGTCACTGTATAACACTGGGATTCAGCACAGGTCTGTTACTGTATAACACTGGGATTCAGCACAGGTCTGTTACTGTATAACATTGGGATTCAGCACAGGTCTGTCACTGTATAACACGGGTTCAGTACAGGTCTGTTACTGTATAACACTGGGATTCAGTACAGGTCTGTCACTGTATAACACTGGGATTCAGCACAGGTCTGTCACTGTATGACACGGGTTCAGTACAGGTCTGTTACTGTATAACACTGGGATTCAGTACAGGTCTGTCACTGTATAACACTGGGATTCAGCACAGGTCTGTTACTGTATAACACTGGGATTCAGTACAGGTCTGTCACTATATAACACTGGGATTCAGTACAGGTCTGTTACTGTATAACACTGGGATTCAGCACAGGTCTGTTACTGTATAACACTGGGATTCAGCACAGGTCTGTCACTATATAACACTGGGATTCAGCACAGGTCTGTTACTGTATAACACTGGGATTCAGTACAGGTCTGTCACTGTATAACACTGGGATTCAGCACAGGTCTGTTACTGTATAACACTGGGATTCAGCACAGGTCTGTTACTGTATAACACTGGGATTCAGCACAGGTCTGTTACTGTATAACACTGGGATTCAGCACAGGTCTGTCACTATATAACACTGGGATTCAGCACAGGTCTCTCACTGTATAACTGGGATTTAGCACAGGTCTGTCACTGCATAACACTGGGATTCAGCACTGGTCTGTCACTGTATAACACTGGGATTCAGCACAGGTCTGTTACTGTATAACATTGGGATTCAGCACAGGTCTGTCACTGTATAACACTGGGATTCAGCACAGGTCTGTCACTGCATAACACTGGGATTCAGCACAGGTCTGTCACTGCATAACACTGGGATTCAGTACTGGTTTGTCATTGAAACACTGGGGTTCTTTTTTAAAATTTAATTTTTAGCGTTGAGGGCATCACTGGCTTGGCCAGCATTTATTGCCCTCCCTAGTTGCCCTTGAGAAGGTAATGGTGAGCTGCCTTCTTGAACCACTGCCATCAGTGTGATGTAGGCACACCTAAGTGCTGTGTAGCCATCTGGGATGGCCACATCCCGATTACAAAATGGACACCCGCAAAGAATGCAGGGAAAATTGGACAATGCTAAGAAACAAGCAGGTGCAAGCTCTGTTGATTAGAACCTTAAACTCTCAGACAGGACAGAAACTACCAAACGATTTACATACTAATGAGCCATCTCCGGTCACAAAAGGCAAACATTTAGATACACAATGTTAGGACAGACTCCCGGCGCCAGAAGAAGCTAAGACAAAGCTGACTGACAGTCCCCAGGACACGCCCAGCGTTCAGGGAACCACCCCTCTATTGGAGGAAAATCGATACCGATGATTGGGAAAGACCCAATTAGTTGAGGCCAAGTTCAAGGCCCGCCCAAAAGAGCGCGAAGCCCCTTTGGGTATAAAAGGTATCCCCCAAGGGAGAACGCCCTCCTTTGGCTTTGGCTCTCAGCGAAGAGACCTGCCTAGCAGCTACAGCAGACCAAGTAAGTTCCAAGTCAACGCACGCTACGAGATAGACGCTCCTAGTTGCTACCCTGTAAACAGCTCAACCCAGCAGCCTCAGAACTGAGCAACGACCATTGTTCCTCTGACTGAGTGGGCACCCGAAGCTAAGTATAGGCCTTAGTAATAGTGGTAGTTTAGTTTGTAGCGTTTATGCATGAGTAGATTTGACTGTGTGTAAATAAATGAGCATTGCTTTTGAACTTACTAACTGGTGTATCAAGGCATTGATCAGTATTCGGTTCTGAACCTTGTGGCGGTGTCGAAAGATACCTGGTGACTCTTGAGCAAACGTTATTAAATAGAGCCAAATTAAGAGCCAACCGAAAGTTAGCAACAGCTGTTAGTGAGGGAGTTCCATAATTTTGACCCAGCGACAGTAAAGCAACAGGGCGATACATTTCCAAGTCAGGGGGGCGAGTGGCTTGAAGGGGAACCTCCAGGTAGCGGTGTTCCCATGTGTCTGCTGACCTTGTCCTTCTAGGCGGTAGCAGTCGTGACACGTCTATCACTGCAAAACCCTATGGTTAGTGCAGGTGGGTACATGTCTGTCACTGCTGCTGGTGTCATCTTTCTGCAGCACGAACACTGCTGGAAGCAGTCTCCATGGGAGGCTGACTGGGGTTAGACTATCTGATTAGCTCGAATGCTCAGAGATGCTTCGACAGGAATTGGGGAACAAGTAGGACCTGAGGAAAGAGCTTTGAACATGAGCTACACCAAGATTTTCACTCTTACAGAGACCATCCAGTGGCAGAAGGTTGTGAGTACAAGTCCTACTCCAGAGATTCGAGCAGAAGGTCACTCCTCGTGCAGTGTTGAGGGAGTGCTGCACCGTCAGTCAACGAATGACAAGTTAAACTGAAGTCCAAAGTGTTAGTTGATTAGATTTATGAGGTTCCCCACCCGTCTTGGAAGAAAGGTGAGGAGATCTCGGTCTATCCTCGCATTCCTTCCTCTCCCTCCACCCCGCACGATTATCAAAAACAGTCCGGAGTATCTGAATACAAAGAGACACTTTAATCACAACACATCGCTTAATGTTTCCAATCCAATACACTCCAGAAAGACCTATATGAGAGAAACAGGTGCGTACCTGATCTGGCTGCGTGAGGAATCACCTCACGATTGTCGCAGGACAACTCCTTTTCCTATCAAAGGAAAGTTCAGGGCTGTTCACAGTTCCTCTCCTCTCGTCTTCCTCCCCAGAGGGCACCGTCTTTCACCAGCGGGTAGTTCAATAGAAAGGCCAGTAACTCACCAATAGCCACCCAGGGGACAGGGAAACCGATCCAATCCTGGTGCCAATTCTCAGCAAATACGAGCATGAATCTTGAATGGCTCGTTTGCTCTTCCCTCCAGGGGGGCAGAGACTGAGGGTGAGGGCCTGCTGCGACTGGTGGGAAGGCTCCGTTTTCCCACAAAGCCACTCCCTCCTAACCAGTCTTGCAATTTATTTATTTATTTTTTTAAATTTAGAGTGCCCAATTCATTTTTTCCAATTAAGGGGCAATTTAGCGTGGCCAATCCACCCACCCTGCACATCTTTGGGTTGTGGGGGTGAAACCCACGCAAACACGGGGCGAATGTGCAAACTCCACACGGACAGTGACCCAGAGCCGGGATCGAACCTGGGACCTCGGTGCCGTGAGGCCACAGTGCCAACCCACTGCACCACCGTGCTGCCCCCCCAGTCTTGCAATTTATACAATTATTCAAACAGTTACTTTAAACAGAAATGAACAAATATTTTAAGGTGAAGGATTGGACTGGGAGGCATTCCCTTCGTACACCGATTGTCTGAAAGTGTATCATGGGAATGCAAGGGCGGCGCGGTGGTTAGCACTGCTGCCTCACGGCGCTGAGGACCCGGGTTCGATCCCCGCACTGGGTCACTGTCCGTGTGGAGTTTGCACATTCTCCCCGTGTCGGCGTAGGTTTCGCCCCCACAACCCAAAGATGTGCAGGTTAGGTGGATTGGCCGCGCTAAATTGCCCGTTAATTGGAAAAAATGAATTGGGTACTCAAAATTTATTTTTAAAAAATAAAGGGAATGCGCTTTCCCTTTACAACTAACTTCAGGCCAGATAACCTGGTCTTTAAAATGTAATTGCAATTGGAGCAGGTGATCCAAACAGAAGCAAGAACTGCCATTCCAGGTGAAGGGAGGAGAGGATTGAGCTCTGTCAGGGGGTCAACGCCTTCAGGGAAATACACAAAATAAAATGTCTATCTCTACCGATCAGGTGGGACACAGTCAGGGCCCAGGTGTAAAGCATCTGTCCACCTTTCTGTGACTAGTCTTGCTTTTATTTTTTTAAATTTAGAGTACCCAATTCATTTTTTCCAATTAAAGGGCAATTTTAGCATGTTCAATCCACCTACCCTGCACATCTTTAGGTTGTGGGGCGAAACCCATGCAAACACGGGGAGAATGTGCAAATTCCACATGGCCAATGACCCAGGGCCAGGATCGAACCTTTGATCTCGGTGCCGTGAGACTGCAGTGCTACCCAATGCGTCACCGTGCTGCCCTAGTCTTGCTTTTATTCCCCTTTATTTGCTCCTCCGACTGTATCTCCAGCTTCCTGCCAATGGAGACCAGTTTTACCTATACTACTTAGTGGAGTGAAACTGCTCCATATCCTGCGCTGGTTACCGACAGATCTCCCATGGCATTGCTTGTGCATAGTCTCAGGTTGTGGTATCTGGCCGTTGGCCTAGCAACAAGCTGTATTTATTTAGTCACATCGTAAAATGTCCCAATGCACTTTGGAGGAGTGTGATCAAACAAAAATAAAGCTCTAAATGCAAATTCTGGGCTCAGTGAGGTCAGTCAGAGAGCAATTGTAATTACTTGTAAATTGCCGGGAGCGAGTCAGCAGCTGGGCTTTCTCCAGCTTGTATTAAGGAACACTGTCTCACACCACAGTGCAAAGTCTGGAATGTGTTGGAGATGCACTAGGTGGAAATGTTTTTGGGGTAGACATTTTGCCAAGCGATCCCCGATCACTGGCCCTGGTTACAGAGGAAACTCAAGAGGCGAAATGGACAATCTTCCTCCAAAGTTACAGCGGGAGAGGGAGTGAATTTGTGCAAAAATCCCAGGTGTGTGAGTGTGTGTGCACTTATAATAGAGATGTCACTCTTGCTAAGAACTATGGGTGAACTCGATCATAGATATCATCATAGATATCATAGAATTTACAGTGCAGAAGGAGGCCATTCAGCCCAGAGTCTGCACCGGCTCTTGGAAAGAGTACCCTACCTAAACCCACACCTCCACCCTATCCCTGCAACCCAGCAACCCCAACTAACCTAAGGGTAATTTATCATGGCCAATCCACCTATCCTGCACATCTTTGGACTGTGGGAGGAAACCTGCGCAGACCCGGGGAGAACGTGCAGACTCCGCAGACAGTGACCCAAGTGGGAATCAAACCTGGGACCCTGGAGCTGTGAAGCCATAGTGCTAATCACAATGCTACCGCGCTGCCCCTCCATTACAATGATATCTGACCACATGCCTAAGCTCACGGACCATCGAAGACATTTAATGAAGCTTGATGAACTGAGGGACAACTGTATAGATTAGTTTCAGCTTTTAATTTATCCAGGCATCAATTCTGAACATACCTTGCATCAATTTAACTCCTCCTGCAACTAACTAGCCCTCAGTATTTGCTGAATGACTCTTGGATCAAAGAATTATGTAGGTGAAAAATATGACTCCAAATAAAACAAGTGTATCCAGCAGCTCTGGATTTGTAACCTCACCAATCTGTCAGTTACCCAGTGATTTTATCAAGAAGATTTACAAGCCTCTGCCCATGTAGGATTTGCGCCGGTACCTGTAAACGTCAGGAGTCGCATCCTGAATGGATCCTAGACAGAGTATAGCCACAAACTGTTAGATCGCAGCAGACACCTAAAGTAAAGGCCAAATTCTGACCTGAACTGAGAGCACCAAACTCAGAACAGATCACCCACAGGGCTGAAACGTGCAGTAGATTTATCCACAGGCCCGTCCGGAGTTACGCAATGAGATTACAACCTTAAAAAAAAAAAATCACTCTTCAGAATTTAATGACATACATCAAAACAATCATGTGCTAGATTAAGATTGTGTTCTGGTCAATAGCATCAATAGCTCAGTGCATTGACAATCCGTACACTTGGTGGCCGTAGGGGACATGGCTAACAGATATGGATGGAATCTCTGGAAGCAATGTCTGGTTAATTACCCGCAGTTAACGTGGTCCATCTCTACACCAAAAGAGTGTAACAACTAAACCTTTAACCAAGCAGCTCTCAGTCATGGTCCCAATGGTGATTTATGGCTTCAGTTTTATCTCCCCCACCCAGTGTCTTTTCAAACTTAAAAGGGGGAAAATTTGGATTAACAATTGAATTGGGGCAGGGGGGGGGGGGGGGGGGGGGGGGGGTGAGGTGTGGGGGAGGGGGGGGGAAATGCAGTAAACAAAGGTGACACATGGCGCACCTGGACTTTCATCTCTTAGACCCACGTTTCAATCCAGGCTGGATAACAGATGCAGTCTTAATTCAGGAGATGTGGGAATCGGATGTGAGATGAGTTGGTCAGTCACAACGTGGGGGTTGATTGGCACCAGGAGCGGCGATCAGACGCAGGGTGGCTGGTGTAGCTAATGGATAAGATATCGCATTAATGCAGGAGGACCGACTCCTGTGTGGTTTGGGGAGCAGGAGGGTGGCAAGGTGTGTTTTGGGGACAGTGCAGAGGGAGCTTTGCATTGCACATACCTGTGCTTTTAATGCTGCAATACTTTGGTGCTCCAACGAACATAGAATTAGCACAGAAAAACCGCAAGAAAATACTGTTAGGTTAAGGTCAGAATTTGTAATCTTCAAATAAATAGTAAACGATAAGAAAGTTATTTAAAGTTGCTCCTCCATCTGCGGGGTTTGGAGGAGGTCCAGTTACAGTGAGTTTCTGCTGGTTTCACCTGGCATCGAGTCGACGCACTCGCACCTTTTGCTTGTAATGATATTCCTTCAGGTATTCCTTCAGGGTGTTGGGAATCGGGAGGAGGTCGATCCCATCGTAGGTGGAGCAGCTGGAAATGGCAGCCCGGCAGATGTGCTGGAGACTGAACGGGAAGGTCCTGTTGATGGGGCTGGAGAGGAGTGGTTCGAAGAACATGCAGGAGTTGGGATCCTTGTAGTGCTCCAGCAGGCCGGTGACAGTGGGGGCGTGGAAGACGCTGGGGTCGTGGACATCAAAGCTGAAATTGTGGTTCCACTGCTCAATGCGTGCATGCAGGGAGCGGCTGTACCTGCGGAAGCTGACCGAGAAGAGGTAGTCCTCCTGGGCAGAGTCCCGCAGCAGGAAGGCTCCCTCTGGTTTACTCTCCAGCAGAGCCTCAGCCTGGTACCGATCCATCACCCCCCAGTAGCAAGGAAAAGTGGTCAACTCCAGGAGGTCGGGAACCAGGCAGTGGATGTAGTCGATCTGCGTGTGGGCGCGATAGCCATCTTTGATCTCCACCTGCTCTGGGGGCAGTTGGGGAGGGGGAACCTCTTCGACGGGCGCACTCTCCTGTACCTGGAGCGTGGCCCGGTCATCTCCAGCCAGCTCGTTCATTCCTGGCGCCAGTTTGGGCCCCAGTTTGTACAAGGGGTTAATCTGTGCTGTCACCTCAAAGGTGTGAATCTGTGCGTGGGGTGGGGGCTCAACCCCCTGCTCAATGCTGATCCGCCTTCTCTCTCTCAGACGGTCATCTTCATCCTCCACCGGCGTCCCGCCAGAAGGTGCGGTATCCAGCATCGGTGGGCTCTGTGAGACTGGGGCCGTGTGCTGCTTGATCAGGTACCATTTCTGTGCTAAATCTGTGCCGGCAGGAAAGGGGCATTTATCAAGCATCAGTTCGCTAATGTGGATCTTCCTTCTGGAGGAGGATAAGATGGCAGAATGTAGGCTGTGGGATTTAATGGGAAAACACTGGCCCACAACATCCTGTATCCGCTGCCTCAGGGATCTGCTGTGCAGTTTGCACGCTCCAAAGTCACGGGAATCCTTCTCCCGGGTCAGATCCAGGTTCTGTTTCCCCGCTCTCCCGCCCGAAGGATTCTCGACATTCCCCTCCTTTTGTTCTATTCCCGAGGCGCCGGTGGAGACCTCGGATTTATGGGAATTTCGGTTCTTCCTTTTGCTCCGACCTTCCGCCTGATCTTCTGGGTCCCCCCGCCGGACCTTTGGCCTCACAGCCCGCTTATCCTTCTCCGGCCTCTGGTTTTCTTGCGGATCCGACATGTTTTCCGGGAGTGAGAGGGAATCAACGCTGATCGGGGGTCTCAGCTTCAAGACGAACTACCGGCGAGACACCAATGGCTGATCGAATCCGTTAACAGACGATACCTAGAAACAGGCCCAACAGTTCGAGCAGCCATCTCGTCCTGTACTGCCAGCCCTGCGTCCGGGCCCATTCACGATTCCCCGCTACTCGGTTTGATTCAGGGCTGGAAACCAGGAAACCCCACGGAGAAACTCGCACTGCAAAAAAAGAGATGAAGGAACATGAATGAAATCCGCTCCCACAACTAGCCTGATCAGACGATCTCCAGATAACAGAACGGCTGCATCACACAGGGATACTCTCGCTCAATATTTTGCCCCTTGGCCCCTGTTGCGCAGCATTGACAGGGAAGAAAGCGGCAGCAGAGATCCCGGGGAATGGAGTATTTACTGGGAGTATTTACCAGGGAAGGGAGTATTTACTGGGAGAATTTACCGGGGGAATTTGGCAGGAGGAGTATTTACCAGGGGAAGGGAGTATTTACTGGGAGTATTTTCCTTGGAAGGGAGTATTTACTGTGAGTATTTTCCAGGGGAAGGGAGTATTTACTGGGAGTATTAACTGGGAGTATTTACTGGGGATATTTACCAGGGAAGGGAGTATTTATTGGGAGTATTTACCGGGGGAGGGGGGTATTTACAGGGGAAGGGGAGTATTTACCGGGGGAGGGGAGTATTTACCGGGGAAGGGGAGTATTTACCGGGGGGAGGGGAGTATTTACCGGGGGGAGGGGAGTATTTACCAGGGGAGGGGAGTATTTACCGGGGGAGGGGAGTATTTACCGGGGGGAAGGGAGTATTTACCGCGGGAGGGGAGTATTTACCGGGGAGGGGAGTATTTACCGGGGGGGAGGGGAGTATTTACCGGGGGAGGGGAGTATTTACCGGGGGGGAGGGGAGTATTTACCGCGGGAGGGGAGTATTTACCGGGGGGAGGGGAGTATTTACCGGGGGTGGGAGGGGGGGTATTTACCAGGGGAGGGAGTATTTACCGGGGGGGGGGGGGGAGTATTTACCGGGGGGGGGAGTATTTACCGGGGGGGGGAGTATTTACCGGGGGGGGGGAGTATTTACCGGGGGGAGGGGAGTATTTACCAGGGGGGGGGGAGGGGGGGTATTTACCGGGGGGGGGAGTATTTACCGGGGGGGGGGGAGTATTTACCGGGGGGAGGGGAGTATTTACGGGGGGGGGGGGAGTATTTACCGGGGGGGGGGGGAGTATTTACCGGGGGGGGGGGGGGGGAGTATTTACCGGGGGGGGGGGGGGGGGAGTATTTACCGGGGGGGGGGGAGTATTTACCGGGGGGGGGGGAGTATTTACCGGGGGGGGGGGAGTATTTACCGGGGGTGGGAGGGGGGGTATTTACCGGGGGGAGGGGAGTATTTACCGGGGGGAGGGGAGTATTTACCGGTGGGGGGGGGGGGGAGTATTTACCGGTGGGGGGGGGGGAGTATTTACCGGGGGGGGAGGGGGGGTATTTACCGGGGGGAGGGGAGTATTTACCGGGGGGGGGGGAGGGGGGGTATTTACCGGGGGGAGGGGAGTATTTACCGGGGGGGGGAGTATTTACCGGGGGGGGGGGGGAGTATTTACCGGGGGGGGGAGGGCGGGGGTATTTACCGGGGGGGGGGAGGGCGGGGGTATTTACCGGAGGGGAGGGCGGGGGTATTTACCGGAGGGGAGGGCGGGGGTATTTACCGGAGGGGAGGGCGGGGGTATTTACCGGGGGGGGGGAGGGCGGGGGTATTTACCGGGGGGGGGAGGGCGGGGGTATTTACCGGGGGGGGGAGGGCGGGGGTATTTACCGGGGGGGGGAGGGCGGGGGTATTTACCGGAGGGGGGGGCGGGGGTATTTACCGGGGGGGGGAGGGCGGGGGTATTTACCGGGAGGGGGCGGGGGTATTTACCGGGGGGGGGAGGGGGTATTTACCGGAGGGGGGGGGAGGGGAGTATTTACCGGAGGGGGGAGGGGAGTATTTACCGGAGGGGGGGGCGGGGGTATTTACCGGTTTTCCGCCTCCGGCCGCCGCCGCCGCCGTTTCCCCTCCGCCGCCCGGGACTGAGGAGCGGCCCCGCCGCCGGCAGCGCCCTCGGAGCCCCCGGCGGCCAGAGCGCGAACTGCAGCAGGGCGGAGAGAAACCCCGGGACAGACTCTCTGAATCCGGAATCAGTCACTGAACCTCACTGGATCCCCATACACTGACCCTCACTGGATCCCCATACACTGACCCTCACTGGATCCCCCATACACTGACCCTCACTGGATCCCCATACACTGACCCTCACTGGATCCCCCATACACTGACCCTCACTGGATCCCCCATACACTGAACTTCACTGGATCCCCCATACACTGATCCTCACTGGATCCCCCATACACTGACCCTCACTGGATCCCCCATACACTGACCCTCACTGGATCCTCCATACACTGACCCTCACTGGATCCCCATACACTGACCCTCACTGGATCCCCATACACTGACCCTCACTGGATCCCCATACACTGACCCTCACTGGATCCCCCATACACTGACCCTGACTGGATCCCCCATACGCCGACCCTCACTGGATCCCCCATACACTGACCCTCACTGGATCCCCCATACACTGATCCTCACTGGATCCCCCATACACTGACCCTCACTGGATCCTCCATACACTGACCCTCACTGGATCCCCCATACATTGACCATCACTGGATCCCCCATACACTGACCCTCACTGGATTCCCCCATACACTGACCCTCACTGGATCCCCCATACACTGAAACTCACTGGATCCCCCATACACTGACCCTCACTGGATCCCCCATACACTGACCGTCACTGGATCCCCCATACACTGACCCTCACTGGATCCCCCATACACTGGCCCTCACTGGATCCCCCATACACTGACCCTCACTTGATCCCCCATACACTGACCGTCACTGGATCCCCCATACACTGACCCTCACTGGATCCCACACTGGATCCCACACACAATGACCCTCACTGGATCACACACACAAGGACCCTCACTGGGACCCACACACACGGACCCTCACTGGATGCCACGCACGCAGATCCACCTGGATCACACACACGCTGAACCACACTGGATCACACACACACTGATCCTCACTGGATCACACGCACGCTGACCCTCACTGGATCACACACACACAGACCCTCACTGGATCCCATACATGCTGCCCCCACTGGATGCCACACACACTGACCCTCACTGGACCCCACACATACTGACCCCCACTGGATCCCACACACACTGCCCCCCCACTGGATCTCACACACACTGACCCTCACTGGATCCCACACACAATGACCCTCACTGGAACACACACACACTGACCCTCATTGGATCCCCCACACACTGACCCTCACGCACACTGACCCTCGCTGGAACCCACACACACCGACCTTCACTGGATCACACACACACTGACCCTCACTGGATCCCCCACACACTGACCCTCACGCACACTGACCCTCGCTGGGACCTACACACACCGACCTTCACTGGATCCCACAGACACTGTCCCCACTTGATCCCACACACACTGACCCCCACTGGATCCCCCACACACCGATCCTCACTGGATCTCACTCACACTGATCCCCACTGGATGCCACACACACTGACTCTCACTGGATCCCACACTGGATCCTACACACACTGGCCCTCACTGAGTCGCACACACACTGACCCTCACTGGATCACACACACACTGACCCTCACTGGGTCCCACATTCACTGACCCTCACTGGATCACACACACACTGACCCGCACTAGATCACGCACACACTGACCCTCACTGGATCACACACACTGACCCTCACTGGATCACACACACACTGACCCTCACTGGATCCCCCACACACTGGCCCTCACTGGATCACACACACACTGACCCTCACTGGATGCCACACACACTGACCCTCACTGGACCTCACACAAACACCGACCCTCACTGGATGCCACACACACTGACCCTCACTGGGACCCACACACACTGACCCTCACTGGATCACACACACGCTGAACCACACTGGATGCCACACACACTGACCCTCACTGGATCCCACACACACTGACCCTCACTGGATCCCACACACGCTGACCCTCACTGGATCCCCCACACACTGACCCTCACACACACTGACCCTCACTGGATCTCACACACACTGACCCTCACTGGATCCCACACACAATGCCCCTCACTGGATCACACACACACTGACCCTCACTGGATCTCCCACACACTGACCCTCACACACACTGACCCTCACTGGGACCCACACACACCGACCTTCACTTGATCACACAGGCACTGCCCCCACTGGATCACCCACACACTGATCCTCACTGGATCCCACGCACATTGACCCCCACTGGATCCCACACACCGATCCTCGCTGGATCTCACTCACACTGACCCCCACTGGATGCCACACACACTGACCCTCACTGGATCCCACACTGGATCCCACACACACTGACCCTCACTGAATCGCACACACACTGACCCTCACTGGACCTCACGCACACTGACCCTCACTGGGTCCCACATTCAATGACCCTCACTGGATCACACACACTGACCCTCACTGGATCACACACACACACTGACCCTCACTGGATCACACACACTGGCCCTCACTGGATCACACACACACACTGACCCCCACTGGATGCCACACACACTGACCCTCACTGGATCCCACACTGGATCCCACACACACTGACCCTCACTGGATCACTCACACTGACCTTCACGCACACTGACCCTCACTGGGTCCCACATTCACTGACCCTCACTGGATCACACACACACTGACCCGCACTAGATCACGCACACACCGACCCTCACTGGATCACACACACTGACCCTCACTGGATCACACACACACACTGACCCTCACTGGATCACACACACACTGGCCCTCACTGGATCACACACACACACTGACGCCCACTGGATGCCACACACACTGACCCTCACTGGATCCCACACTAGATCCCACACACACTGACCCTCACTGGATCACACACACTGACCCTCACGTACACTGACCCTCACTGGGTCCCACATTCACTGACCCTCACTGGATCACACACACACTGACCCGCACTAGATCACGCACACACTGACCCTCACTGGATCACACCCACACTGACCCTCACTGGATCACACACACACCGACCCTCACTGGATAACACACACACTGACCCTCACTGGATCACACACACACACTGACCCTCACTGGATCACACACACACTGACCCGCACTAGATCACGCACACACTGACCCTCACTGGATCACACACACACTGACCCTCACTGGATCACTCACACACTGACCCTCACTGGATCACACACACTGACCCTCACTGGGTCGCACACACACTGACCCTCACTGGATAATACGCACACTGACCCTCACTGGATCACACACACACTGACCCTCACTGGATCCCACACACACTGACCCTCACTGGATCACACACACACTGACCTTCACTGGATAACACACACACTGACCCTCACTGGATCACACACACACTGACCCTCACTGGATAACACACACACTGACCCTCACTGGATAACACACACTGACCCTCACTGGATCACACACACACACCGATCCTCATTGGATAACACACACACTGACCCTCACTGGATAACACACACACTGACCCTCACTGGATCACACACACACCGATCCTCATTGGATAACACACACACTGACCCTCACGGGATAACACACACACTGACCCTCACTGGATCACACATACACTGACCCTCACTGGATCACACACACACCGATCCTCATTGGATAACACACACACTGACCCTCACTGGATAACACACACACTGACCCTCACTGGATCCCACACACACTGACCCTCACTGGATCACACACACACTGACCCTCACTGGATCACACACACACTGACCCTCACTGGGCCGCACACACACTGACCCTCACTGGATCACACACACACACTGACCCTCACTGGATCAAACACACACTGACCCTGACTGGATCACACACACACTGACCTTCACTGGATCACACACACACCGATCCTCACTGGATCACACACACACACTGACCCTCACTGGATAACGCACACACTGACCCTCACTGGATCACACACACACTGACCCTCATTGGATAACACACACACTGACCCTCACTGGATAACGCACACACTGACCCTCACTGGATCACACACCAGACCTCTCACACACTGACCCTCACTGGATCACACAGACACTGACCCTCACTGGATCACACACACACTGAACCACACTGGATCACGCACACACTGACCCTCACTGGATCACACACACACTGAACCACACTGGATCACGCACACACTGACCCTCACTGGATCACACACACTGACCCTCACTGGGTCGCACACACACTGAACCACACTGGATCACGCACACACTGACCCTCACTGGATCACACACACACTGACCCTCACTGGGTCGCACACACAATGACCCTCACTGGATCACACACACACTGAACCACACTGGATCACGAACACAATGACCCTCACTGGATCACCCACACACTGACCCTCACTGGATAACACACACCGACCCTCACTGGATCACACACTGGACCCTCACTGGGTCGCGCACACACTGACCCTCACTGGATCACACAAACACACTGACCCTCACTGGATCCCACACACACTGATTCTCACTGGATCACAGACACACTGACCCTCATTGGATAACACACACACTGACCCTCACTGGATCACACACACACTGACCCTCACTGGATCACACACACACTGACCCTCACTGGATCACACACACACTGACCCTCACTGGATCACACACACACTGACCCTCACTGGATAACACACACACTGACCCTCACTGGATCACACACACACTGACCCTCACTGGATCACACACACACTGACCCTCACTGGATCCCCCACACACTGACCCTCACTGGATGACACACACACTGACCCTCACTGGATCGCACACACACTGACCCTCACTGGACCAAACACACACTGACCCTCACTGGGTCACACACACACTGACCCTCACTGGATCACACACACACTGACCCTCACTGGATCCCCCACACATTGACCACTCACTGGATCACACACACACTGACCCTCACTGGATCACATGCACACTGACCCTCACTGGATCCCCCACACACTGACCCTCACTGGATCACACACACACTGACCCTCACTGGATAACACACACACTGACCCTCACTGGATCACACACACAGATCCTCACTGGATCCGATACATGCTGACCCCCACTGGATGCCACACACACTGACCCTCACTGGATCCCACACACACTGACCCTCACTGGATCCCACACACACTGCCCCCCCACTGGATCTCACTCACACTGACCCCCACTGGATGCCACACACACTGACCCTCACTGGATCCCACACTGGATCCCACACACAATGACCCTCACTGGATCACACACACACACTGACCCTCACTGGATCCCCCACACACTGACCCTCACACACGCTGACCCTCACTGGGACCCACACACACTGACCCCACTGGATCTCACACACACTGCCCCCACTGGATCACACACACACTCACCCTCACTGGATTCCCCCACACTGACCCTCACGCACGCTGACCCTCACTGGGACCCACACACACTGACCCCACTGGATCCCACACACACTGCCCCCACTGGATCTCACACACACTGACCCTCACTGGATCCCACACTGGATCCCACACACAATGACCCTCACTGGAACACACACACACTGACCCTCACTGGATCCCCCACACACTGACCCTCGCTGGGACCCACACACCGACCTTCACTGGATCACACAGACACTGCCCCACTGGATCCCACACACACTGACCCCCACTGGATCCCCCACACACCGAGCCTCACTGGATCTCACTCACACTGATCCCCACTGGATGCCACACACACTGACCCTCACTGGATCCCACACTGGATCCCACACACACTGGCCCTCACTGAGTCGCACACACACTGACCCTCACTGGATCACACGCACATTGACCCTCACTGGGTCCCACATTCACTGACCCTCACTGGATCACACACACACTGACCCGCACTAGATCACGCACATACTGACCCTCACTGGATCACACACACTGACCCTCACTGGATCACACACACACTGACCCTCACTGGATCCCCCACACACTGGCCCTCACTTGATCACACACACACTGACCCTCACTGGGTCGCATACACACTGACCCTCACTGGACCCCCCACACACTGACCCTCACTGGATCCCCCACACACTGACCCTCACTGGATAATACACACACTGACCCTCACTGGATCACACACACACACTGACGCCCACTGGATGCCACACACACTGACCCTCACAGGATCCCACACTAGATCCCACACACACTGACCCTCACTGGATCACACACACTGACCCTCACGTACACTGACCCTCACTGGGTCCCACATTCACTGATCCTCACTGGATCACACACACACTGACCCGCACTAGATCACGCACACACTGACCCTCACTGGATCACACCCACACTGACCCTCACTGGATCACACACACACCGACCCTCACTGGATAACACACACACTGACCCTCACTGGATCACACACACACACTGACCCTCACTGGATCACACACACACTGACCCGCACTAGATCACGCACACACTGACCCTCACTGGATCACACACACACTGACCCTCACTGGATCACTCACACACTGACCCTCACTGGATCACACACACTGACCCTCACTGGGTCGCACACACACTGACCCTCACTGGATAATACGCACACTGACCCTCACTGGATCACACACACACTGACCCTCACTGGATCCCACACACACTGACCCTCACTGGATCACACACACACTGACCCTCACTGGATAACACACACACTGACCCTCACTGGATCACACACACACTGACCCTCACTGGAAAACACACACACTGACCCTCACTGGATAACACACACTGACCCTCACTGGATCACACACACACACCGATCCTCATTGGATAACACACACACTGACCCTCACTGGATAACACACACACTGACCCTCACTGGATCACACACACACCGATCCTCATTGGATAACACACACACTGACCCTCACGGGATAACACACACACTGACCCTCACTGGATCACACATACACTGACCCTCACTGGATCACACACACACCGATCCTCATTGGATAACACACACACTGACCCTCACTGGATAACACACACACTGACCCTCACTGGATCCCACACACACTGACCCTCACTGGATCACACACACACTGACCCTCACTGGATCACACACACACTGACCCTCACTGGGCCGCACACACACTGACCCTCACTGGATCACACACACACACTGACCCTCACTGGATCAAACACACACTGACCCTGACTGGATCACACACACACTGACCTTCACTGGATCACACACACACCGATCCTCACTGGATCACACACACACACTGACCCTCACTGGATAACGCACACACTGACCCTCACTGGATCACACACACACTGACCCTCATTGGATAACACACACACTGACCCTCACTGGATAACGCACACACTGACCCTCACTGGATCACACACCAGACCTCTCACACACTGACCCTCACTGGATCACACAGACACTGACCCTCACTGGATCACACACACACTGAACCACACTGGATCACGCACACACTGACCCTCACTGGATCACACACACACTGAACCACACTGGATCACGCACACACTGACCCTCACTGGATCACACACACTGACCCTCACTGGGTCGCACACACACTGAACCACACTGGATCACGCACACACTGACCCTCACTGGATCACACACACACTGACCCTCACTGGGTCGCACACACAATGACCCTCACTGGATCACACACACACTGAACCACACTGGATCACGAACACAATGACCCTCACTGGATCACCCACACACTGACCCTCACTGGATAACACACACCAACCCTCACTGGATCACACACTGGACCCTCACTGGGTCGCGCACACACTGACCCTCACTGGATCACACACACACACTGACCCTCACTGGATCCCACACACACTGATTCTCACTGGATCACAGACACACTGACCCTCATTGGATAACACACACACTGACCCTCACTGGATCACACACACACTGACCCTCACTGGATCACACACACACTGACCCTCACTGGATCACACACACACTGACCCTCACTGGATCACACACACACTGACCCTCACTGGATAACACACACACTGACCCTCACTGGATCACACACACACTGACCCTCACTGGATCACACACACACTGACCCTCACTGGATCCCCCACACACTGACCCTCACTGGATGACACACACACTGACCCTCACTGGATCGCACACACACTGACCCTCACTGGACCAAACACACACTGACCCTCACTGGGTCACACACACACTGACCCTCACTGGATCACACACACACTGACCCTCACTGGATCCCCCACACATTGACCACTCACTGGATCACACACACACTGACCCTCACTGGATCACATGCACACTGACCCTCACTGGATCCCCCACACACTGACCCTCACTGGATCACACACACACTGACCCTCACTGGATAACACACACACTGACCCTCACTGGATCACACACACAGATCCTCACTGGATCCGATACATGCTGACCCCCACTGGATGCCACACACACTGACCCTCACTGGATCCCACACACACTGACCCTCACTGGATCCCACAAACACTGCCCCCCCCCACTGGATCTCACTCACACTGACCCCCACTGGATGCCACACACACTGACCCTCACTGGATCCCACACTGGATCCCACACACAATGACCCTCACTGGATCACACACACACACTGACCCTCACTGGATCCCCCACACACTGACCCTCACACACGCTGACCCTCACTGGGACCCACACACACTGACCCCACTGGATCTCACACACACTGCCCCCACTGGATCACACACACACTCACCCTCACTGGATTCCCCCACACTGACCCTCACGCACGCTGACCCTCACTGGGACCCACACACACTGACCCCACTGGATCCCACACACACTGCCCCCACTGGATCTCACACACACTGACCCTCACTGGATCCCACACTGGATCCCACACACAATGACCCTCACTGGAACACACACACACTGACCCTCACTGGATCCCCCACACACTGACCCTCGCTGGGACCCACACACCGACCTTCACTGGATCACACAGACACTGCCCCCACTGGATCCCACACACACTGACCCCCACTGGATCCCCCACACACCGAGCCTCACTGGATCTCACTCACACTGATCCCCACTGGATGCCACACACACTGACCCTCACTGGATCCCACACTGGATCCCACACACACTGGCCCTCACTGAGTCGCACACACACTGACCCTCACTGGATCACACGCACATTGACCCTCACTGGGTCCCACATTCACTGACCCTCACTGGATCACACACACACTGACCCGCACTAGATCACGCACATACTGACCCTCACTGGATCACACACACTGACCCTCACTGGATCACACACACACTGACCCTCACTGGATCCCCCACACACTGGCCCTCACTTGATCACACACACACTGACCCTCACTGGGTCGCATACACACTGACCCTCACTGGACCCCCCACACACTGACCCTCACTGGATCCCCCACACACTGACCCTCACTGGATAATACACACACTGACCCTCACTGGATAACACACTGGACCCTCACTGGGTCGCACACACACTGACCCTCACTGGATAATACACACACTGACCCTCACTGTATCACACACACACTGACCCTCGCTGGATCCCACACACACTGACCCTCACTGGATAACACACACACTGACCCTCACTGGATCACACACACACACTGACCCTCACTGGATCACACACACACTGGCCCTCACTGGATCACACACACACACTGACGCCCACTGGATGCCACACACACTGACCCTCACTGGATCCCACACTAGATCCCACACACACTGACCCTCACTGGACCACACACACTGACCCTCACGTACACTGACCCTCACTGGGTCCCACATTCACTGACCCTCACTGGATCACACACACACTGACCCGCACTAGATCACGCACACACTGACCCTCACTGGATCACACCCACACTGACCCTCACTGGATCACAGACACACTGACCCTCACTGGATAACACACACACTGACCCTCACTGGATCACACACACACACTGACCCTCACTGGATCACACACACACTGACCCGCACTAGATCACGCACACACTGACCCTCACTGGATCACACACACACTGACCCTCACTGGATCACTCACACACTGACCCTCACTGGATCACACACACACTGACCCTCACTGGATAACACACACACTGACCCTCACTGGATCACACACACACTGACCCTCACTGGATAACACACACACTGACCCTCACTGGATAACACACACTGACCCTCACTGGATCACACACACACACCGATCCTCATTGGATAACACACACACTGACCCTCACTGGATAACTCACACACTGACCCTCACTGGATCACACACACACCGATCCTCATTGGATAACACACACACTGACCCTCACTGGATAACACACACACTGACCCTCACTGGATCACACACACACTGACCCTCACTGGATCACACACACACTGACCCTCACTGGGCCGCACACACACTGACCCTCACTGGATCACACACACACACTGACCCTCACTGGATCAAACACACACTGACCCTGACTGGATCACACACACACTGACCTTCACTGGATCACACACACACCGATCCTTACTGGATCACACACACACACTGACCCTCACTGGATAACGCTCACACTGACCATCACTGGATCACACACACACTGACCCTCATTGGATAACACACACACTGACCCTCACTGGATAACGCACACACTGACCCTCACTGGATCACACACCAGACCTCTCACACACTGACCCTCACTGGATCACACAGACACTGACCCTCACTGGATCACACACACACTGAACCACACTGGATCACGCACACACTGACCCTCACTGGATCACACACACACTGAACCACACTGGATCACGCAAACACTGACCCTCACTGGATCACACACACTGACCCTCACTGGGTCGCACACACACTGAACCACACTGGATCACGCACACACTGACCCTCACTGGATCACACACACACTGACCCTCACTGGGTCGCACACACAATGACCCTCACTGGATCACACACACACTGAACCACACTGGATCACGAACACAATGACCCTCACTGGATCACCCACACACTGACCCTCACTGGATAACACACACACCGACCCTCACTGGATCACACACTGGACCCTCACTGGGTCGCGCACACACTGACCCTCACTGGATCACACACACACACTGACCCTCACTGGATCCCACATACACTGATTCTCACTGGATCACACACACACTGACCCTCATTGGATAACACACACACTGACCCTCACTGGATCACACACACATTGACCCTCACTGGATCACACACACACTGACCCTCACTGGATCACACACACACTGACCCTCACTGGATCACACACACACTGACCCTCACTGGATAACACACACACTGACCCTCACTGGATCACACACACACACTGACCCTCACTGGATCACACACACACTGACCCTCACTGGATCCCCCATACACTGACCCTCACTGGATGACACACACACTGACCCTCACTGGATGACACACACACTGACCCTCACTGGATCGCACACACACTGACCCTCACTGGACCAAACACCAACTGACCCTCACTGGGTCACACACACACTGACCCTCACTGGATCACACACACACTGACCCTCACTGGATCCCCCACACATTGACCCTCACTGGAGCACACACACACTGACCCTCACTGGATCACATGCACACTGACCCTCACTGGATCCCCCACACACTGACCCTCACTGGATCACACACACACTGACCCTCACTGGATAACACACACACTGACCCTCACTGGATCACACACACAGATCCTCACTGGATCCGATACATGCTGACCCCCACTGGATGCCACACACACTGACCCTCACTGGATCCCACACACACTGACCCTCACTGGATCCCACACACACTGCCCCCCCCCCACTGGATCTCACTCACACTGACCCCCACTGGATGCCACACACACTGACCCTCACTGGATCCCACACTGGATCCCACACACACTGACCCTCACTGGATCACACACACACTGACCCTCACTGGGTCCCCCACACACTGACCCTCACACACGCTGACCCTCACTGGGACCCACACACACTGACCCCACTGGATCTCACACACACTGCCCCCACTGGATCACACACACACTCACCCTCACTGGATCCCCCCCACACTGACCCTCACGCACGCTGACCCTCACTGGGACCCACACACACTGACCCCACTGGATCCCACACACACTGCCCCCACTGGATCTCACACACACTGACCCTCACTGGATCCCACACTGGATCCCACACACAATGACCCTCACTGGAACACACACACACTGACCCTCACTGGATCCCCCTAACACTGACCCTCGCTGGGACCCACACACCGACCTTCACTGGATCACACAGACACTGCCCCCACTGGATCCCACACACACTGACCCCCACTGGATCCCCCACACACCGAGCCTCACTGGATCTCACTCACACTGATCCCCACTGGATGCCACACACACTGACCCTCACTGGATCCCACACTGGATCCCACACACACTGGCCCTCACTGAGTCGCACACACACTGACCCTCACTGGATCACACGCACACTGACCCTCACTGGGTCCCACATTCACTGACCCTCACTGGATCACACACACACTGACCCGCACTAGATCACGCACATACTGACCCTCACTGGATCACACACACTGACCCTCACTGGATCACACACACACTGACCCTCACTGGATCCCCCACACACTGGCCCTCACTTGATCACACACACACTGACCCTCACTGGGTCGCATACACACTGACCCTCACTGGACCCCCCACACACTGACCCTCACTGGATCCCCCACACACTGACCCTCACTGGATAATACACACACTGACCCTCACTGGATAACACACACACTGACCCTCACTGGATCACACACTGGACCCTCACTGGGTCGCACACACACTGACCCTCACTGGATAATACACACACTGACCCTCACTGTATCACACACACACTGACCCTCACTGGATCCCACACACACTGACCCTCACTGGATAACACACACACTGACCCTCACTGGATCCCCCATACACTGACCTTCACTGGATCCCCCATACACTGACCCTCACGGTAACCCACACTGGATCCCTACACACTGACCTTCGCTGGATCCCCCAGACACTGGCCTTCACAGTAACCCACACTGGATCCCCACACACTGACCTTCGCTGGATCCCACACGCTGGCCTCCACTGTAACCCACACTGGATCCCTACACACTGACCTTCACTGGATTCCCCACACACTGACCTTCACTTGATCCCCACACACTGACCTTCACTGGATGCCACACACACTGACCCTCACACACACTGCCCCCCCCCCCCACTGGATCCCACACACACCGGCCCTCACTGGACCTCACACACACTGACCCTCACTGGACCTCACACACACTGACCCTCACTGGACCTCACACACACCGACCCTCACTGGATAACACACACACTGACCCTCACTGGATCACACACACACACTGACCCTCACTGGATCACACACACACACTGACCCTCACTGGATCACACACACACTGACCCGCACTAGATCACGCACACACTGACCCTCACTGGATCACACACACACTGACCCTCACTGGATCACTCACACACTGACCCTCACTGGATCACACACACTGACCCTCACTGGGTCGCACACACACTGACCCTCACTGGATAATACGCACACTGACCCTCACTGGATCACACACACACTGACCCTCACTGGATCCCACACACACTGACCCTCACTGGATCACACACACACTGACCTTCACTGGATAACACACACACTGACCCTCACTGGATCACACACACACTGACCCTCACTGGATAACACACACACTGACCCTCACTGGATAACACACACTGACCCTCACTGGATCACACACACACACCGATCCTCATTGGATAACACACACACTGACCCTCACTGGATAACACACACACTGACCCTCACTGGATCACACACACACCGATCCTCATTGGATAACACACACACTGACCCTCACGGGATAACACACACACTGACCCTCACTGGATCACACATACACTGACCCTCACTGGATCACACACACACCGATCCTCATTGGATAACACACACACTGACCCTCACTGGATAACACACACACTGACCCTCACTGGATCCCACACACACTGACCCTCACTGGATCACACACACACTGACCCTCACTGGATCACACACACACTGACCCTCACTGGGCCGCACACACACTGACCCTCACTGGATCACACACACACACTGACCCTCACTGGATCAAACACACACTGACCCTGACTGGATCACACACACACTGACCTTCACTGGATCACACACACACCGATCCTCACTGGATCACACACACACACTGACCCTCACTGGATAACGCACACACTGACCCTCACTGGATCACACACACACTGACCCTCATTGGATAACACACACACTGACCCTCACTGGATAACGCACACACTGACCCTCACTGGATCACACACCAGACCTCTCACACACTGACCCTCACTGGATCACACAGACACTGACCCTCACTGGATCACACACACACTGAACCACACTGGATCACGCACACACTGACCCTCACTGGATCACACACACACTGAACCACACTGGATCACGCACACACTGACCCTCACTGGATCACACACACTGACCCTCACTGGGTCGCACACACACTGAACCACACTGGATCACGCACACACTGACCCTCACTGGATCACACACACACTGACCCTCACTGGGTCGCACACACAATGACCCTCACTGGATCACACACACACTGAACCACACTGGATCACGAACACAATGACCCTCACTGGATCACCCACACACTGACCCTCACTGGATAACACACACCGACCCTCACTGGATCACACACTGGACCCTCACTGGGTCGCGCACACACTGACCCTCACTGGATCACACAAACACACTGACCCTCACTGGATCCCACACACACTGATTCTCACTGGATCACAGACACACTGACCCTCATTGGATAACACACACACTGACCCTCACTGGATCACACACACACTGACCCTCACTGGATCACACACACACTGACCCTCACTGGATCACACACACACTGACCCTCACTGGATCACACACACACTGACCCTCACTGGATAACACACACACTGACCCTCACTGGATCACACACACACTGACCCTCACTGGATCACACACACACTGACCCTCACTGGATCCCCCACACACTGACCCTCACTGGATGACACACACACTGACCCTCACTGGATCGCACACACACTGACCCTCACTGGACCAAACACACACTGACCCTCACTGGGTCACACACACACTGACCCTCACTGGATCACACACACACTGACCCTCACTGGATCCCCCACACATTGACCACTCACTGGATCACACACACACTGACCCTCACTGGATCACATGCACACTGACCCTCACTGGATCCCCCACACACTGACCCTCACTGGATCACACACACACTGACCCTCACTGGATAACACACACACTGGCCCTCACTGGATCACACACACAGATCCTCACTGGATCCGATACATGCTGACCCCCACTGGATGCCACACACACTGACCCTCACTGGATCCCACACACACTGACCCTCACTGGATCCCACACACACTGCCCCCCCACTGGATCTCACTCACACTGACCCCCACTGGATGCCACACACACTGACCCTCACTGGATCCCACACTGGATCCCACACACAATGACCCTCACTGGATCACACACACACACTGACCCTCACTGGATCCCCCACACACTGACCCTCACACACGCTGACCCTCACTGGGACCCACACACACTGACCCCACTGGATCTCACACACACTGCCCCCACTGGATCACACACACACTCACCCTCACTGGATTCCCCCACACTGACCCTCACGCACGCTGACCCTCACTGGGACCCACACACACTGACCCCACTGGATCCCACACACACTGCCCCCACTGGATCTCACACACACTGACCCTCACTGGATCCCACACTGGATCCCACACACAATGACCCTCACTGGAACACACACACACTGACCCTCACTGGATCCCCCACACACTGACCCTCGCTGGGACCCACACACCGACCTTCACTGGATCACACAGACACTGCCCCACTGGATCCCACACACACTGACCCCCACTGGATCCCCCACACACCGAGCCTCACTGGATCTCACTCACACTGATCCCCACTGGATGCCACACACACTGACCCTCACTGGATCCCACACTGGATCCCACACACACTGGCCCTCACTGAGTCGCACACACACTGACCCTCACTGGATCACACGCACATTGACCCTCACTGGGTCCCACATTCACTGACCCTCACTGGATCACACACACACTGACCCGCACTAGATCACGCACATACTGACCCTCACTGGATCACACACACTGACCCTCACTGGATCACACACACACTGACCCTCACTGGATCCCCCACACACTGGCCCTCACTTGATCACACACACACTGACCCTCACTGGGTCGCATACACACTGACCCTCACTGGACCCCCCACACACTGACCCTCACTGGATCCCCCACACACTGACCCTCACTGGATAATACACACACTGACCCTCACTGGATCACACACACACACTGACGCCCACTGGATGCCACACACACTGACCCTCACAGGATCCCACACTAGATCCCACACACACTGACCCTCACTGGATCACACACACTGACCCTCACGTACACTGACCCTCACTGGGTCCCACATTCACTGACCCTCACTGGATCACACACACACTGACCCGCACTAGATCACGCACACACTGACCCTCACTGGATCACACCCACACTGACCCTCACTGGATCACACACACACCGACCCTCACTGGATAACACACACACTGACCCTCACTGGATCACACACACACACTGACCCTCACTGGATCACACACACACTGACCCGCACTAGATCACGCACACACTGACCCTCACTGGATCACACACACACTGACCCTCACTGGATCACTCACACACTGACCCTCACTGGATCACACACACTGACCCTCACTGGGTCGCACACACACTGACCCTCACTGGATAATACGCACACTGACCCTCACTGGATCACACACACACTGACCCTCACTGGATCCCACACACACTGACCCTCACTGGATCACACACACACTGACCCTCACTGGATAACACACACACTGACCCTCACTGGATCACACACACACTGACCCTCACTGGAAAACACACACACTGACCCTCACTGGATAACACACACTGACCCTCACTGGATCACACACACACACCGATCCTCATTGGATAACACACACACTGACCCTCACTGGATAACACACACACTGACCCTCACTGGATCACACACACACCGATCCTCATTGGATAACACACACACTGACCCTCACGGGATAACACACACACTGACCCTCACTGGATCACACATACACTGACCCTCACTGGATCACACACACACCGATCCTCATTGGATAACACACACACTGACCCTCACTGGATAACACACACACTGACCCTCACTGGATCCCACACACACTGACCCTCACTGGATCACACACACACTGACCCTCACTGGATCACACACACACTGACCCTCACTGGGCCGCACACACACTGACCCTCACTGGATCACACACACACACTGACCCTCACTGGATCAAACACACACTGACCCTGACTGGATCACACACACACTGACCTTCACTGGATCACACACACACCGATCCTCACTGGATCACACACACACACTGACCCTCACTGGATAACGCACACACTGACCCTCACTGGATCACACACACACTGACCCTCATTGGATAACACACACACTGACCCTCACTGGATAACGCACACACTGACCCTCACTGGATCACACACCAGACCTCTCACACACTGACCCTCACTGGATCACACAGACACTGACCCTCACTGGATCACACACACACTGAACCACACTGGATCACGCACACACTGACCCTCACTGGATCACACACACACTGAACCACACTGGATCACGCACACACTGACCCTCACTGGATCACACACACTGACCCTCACTGGGTCGCACACACACTGAACCACACTGGATCACGCACACACACTGAACCACACTGGATCACGCACACACTGACCCTCACTGGATCACACACACACTGACCCTCACTGGGTCGCACACACAATGACCCTCACTGGATCACACACACACTGAACCACACTGGATCACGAACACAATGACCCTCACTGGATCACCCACACACTGACCCTCACTGGATAACACACACCAACCCTCACTGGATCACACACTGGACCCTCACTGGGTCGCGCACACACTGACCCTCACTGGATCACACACACACACTGACCCTCACTGGATCCCACACACACTGATTCTCACTGGATCACAGACACACTGACCCTCATTGGATAACACACACACTGACCCTCACTGGATCACACACACACTGACCCTCACTGGATCACACACACACTGACCCTCACTGGATCACACACACACTGACCCTCACTGGATCACACACACACTGACCCTCACTGGATAACACACACACTGACCCTCACTGGATCACACACACACTGACCCTCACTGGATCACACACACACTGACCCTCACTGGATCCCCCACACACTGACCCTCACTGGATGACACACACACTGACCCTCACTGGATCGCACACACACTGACCCTCACTGGACCAAACACACACTGACCCTCACTGGGTCACACACACACTGACCCTCACTGGATCACACACACACTGACCCTCACTGGATCCCCCACACATTGACCACTCACTGGATCACACACACACTGACCCTCACTGGATCACATGCACACTGACCCTCACTGGATCCCCCACACACTGACCCTCACTGGATCACACACACACTGACCCTCACTGGATAACACACACACTGACCCTCACTGGATCACACACACAGATCCTCACTGGATCCGATACATGCTGACCCCCACTGGATGCCACACACACTGACCCTCACTGGATCCCACACACACTGACCCTCACTGGATCCCACACACACTGCCCCCCCCACTGGATCTCACTCACACTGACCCCCACTGGATGCCACACACACTGACCCTCACTGGATCCCACACTGGATCCCACACACAATGACCCTCACTGGATCACACACACACACTGACCCTCACTGGATCCCCCACACACTGACCCTCACACACGCTGACCCTCACTGGGACCCACACACACTGACCCCACTGGATCTCACACACACTGCCCCCACTGGATCACACACACACTCACCCTCACTGGATTCCCCCACACTGACCCTCACGCACGCTGACCCTCACTGGGACCCACACACACTGACCCCACTGGATCCCACACACACTGCCCCCACTGGATCTCACACACACTGACCCTCACTGGATCCCACACTGGATCCCACACACAATGACCCTCACTGGAACACACACACACTGACCCTCACTGGATCCCCCACACACTGACCCTCGCTGGGACCCACACACCGACCTTCACTGGATCACACAGACACTGCCCCCACTGGATCCCACACACACTGACCCCCACTGGATCCCCCACACACCGAGCCTCACTGGATCTCACTCACACTGATCCCCACTGGATGCCACACACACTGACCCTCACTGGATCCCACACTGGATCCCACACACACTGGCCCTCACTGAGTCGCACACACACTGACCCTCACTGGATCACACGCACATTGACCCTCACTGGGTCCCACATTCACTGACCCTCACTGGATCACACACACACTGACCCGCACTAGATCACGCACATACTGACCCTCACTGGATCACACACACTGACCCTCACTGGATCACACACACACTGACCCTCACTGGATCCCCCACACACTGGCCCTCACTTGATCACACACACACTGACCCTCACTGGGTCGCATACACACTGACCCTCACTGGACCCCCCACACACTGACCCTCACTGGATCCCCCACACACTGACCCTCACTGGATAATACACACACTGACCCTCACTGGATAACACACTGGACCCTCACTGGGTCGCACACACACTGACCCTCACTGGATAATACACACACTGACCCTCACTGTATCACACACACACTGACCCTCGCTGGATCCCACACACACTGACCCTCACTGGATAACACACACACTGACCCTCACTGGATCACACACACACACTGACCCTCACTGGATCACACACACACTGGCCCTCACTGGATCACACACACACACTGACGCCCACTGGATGCCACACACACTGACCCTCACTGGATCCCACACTAGATCCCACACACACTGACCCTCACTGGACCACACACACTGACCCTCACGTACACTGACCCTCACTGGGTCCCACATTCACTGACCCTCACTGGATCACACACACACTGACCCGCACTAGATCACGCACACACTGACCCTCACTGGATCACACCCACACTGACCCTCACTGGATCACAGACACACTGACCCTCACTGGATAACACACACACTGACCCTCACTGGATCACACACACACACTGACCCTCACTGGATCACACACACACTGACCCGCACTAGATCACGCACACACTGACCCTCACTGGATCACACACACACTGACCCTCACTGGATCACTCACACACTGACCCTCACTGGATCACACACACACTGACCCTCACTGGATAACACACACACTGACCCTCACTGGATCACACACACACTGACCCTCACTGGATAACACACACACTGACCCTCACTGGATAACACACACTGACCCTCACTGGATCACACACACACACCGATCCTCATTGGATAACACACACACTGACCCTCACTGGATAACTCACACACTGACCCTCACTGGATCACACACACACCGATCCTCATTGGATAACACACACACTGACCCTCACTGGATAACACACACACTGACCCTCACTGGATCACACACACACTGACCCTCACTGGATCACACACACACTGACCCTCACTGGGCCGCACACACACTGACCCTCACTGGATCACACACACACACTGACCCTCACTGGATCAAACACACACTGACCCTGACTGGATCACACACACACTGACCTTCACTGGATCACACACACACCGATCCTTACTGGATCACACACACACACTGACCCTCACTGGATAACGCTCACACTGACCATCACTGGATCACACACACACTGACCCTCATTGGATAACACACACACTGACCCTCACTGGATAACGCACACACTGACCCTCACTGGATCACACACCAGACCTCTCACACACTGACCCTCACTGGATCACACAGACACTGACCCTCACTGGATCACACACACACTGAACCACACTGGATCACGCACACACTGACCCTCACTGGATCACACACACACTGAACCACACTGGATCACGCAAACACTGACCCTCACTGGATCACACACACTGACCCTCACTGGGTCGCACACACACTGAACCACACTGGATCACGCACACACTGACCCTCACTGGATCACACACACACTGACCCTCACTGGGTCGCACACACAATGACCCTCACTGGATCACACACACACTGAACCACACTGGATCACGAACACAATGACCCTCACTGGATCACCCACACACTGACCCTCACTGGATAACACACACACCGACCCTCACTGGATCACACACTGGACCCTCACTGGGTCGCGCACACACTGACCCTCACTGGATCACACACACACACTGACCCTCACTGGATCCCACATACACTGATTCTCACTGGATCACACACACACTGACCCTCATTGGATAACACACACACTGACCCTCACTGGATCACACACACATTGACCCTCACTGGATCACACACACACTGACCCTCACTGGATCACACACACACTGACCCTCACTGGATCACACACACACTGACCCTCACTGGATAACACACACACTGACCCTCACTGGATCACACACACACACTGACCCTCACTGGATCACACACACACTGACCCTCACTGGATCCCCCATACACTGACCCTCACTGGATGACACACACACTGACCCTCACTGGATGACACACACACTGACCCTCACTGGATCGCACACACACTGACCCTCACTGGACCAAACACCAACTGACCCTCACTGGGTCACACACACACTGACCCTCACTGGATCACACACACACTGACCCTCACTGGATCCCCCACACATTGACCCTCACTGGAGCACACACACACTGACCCTCACTGGATCACATGCACACTGACCCTCACTGGATCCCCCACACACTGACCCTCACTGGATCACACACACACTGACCCTCACTGGATAACACACACACTGACCCTCACTGGATCACACACACAGATCCTCACTGGATCCGATACATGCTGACCCCCACTGGATGCCACACACACTGACCCTCACTGGATCCCACACACACTGACCCTCACTGGATCCCACACACACTGCCCCCCCCCACTGGATCTCACTCACACTGACCCCCACTGGATGCCACACACACTGACCCTCACTGGATCCCACACTGGATCCCACACACACTGACCCTCACTGGATCACACACACACTGACCCTCACTGGGTCCCCCACACACTGACCCTCACACACGCTGACCCTCACTGGGACCCACACACACTGACCCCACTGGATCTCACACACACTGCCCCCACTGGATCACACACACACTCACCCTCACTGGATCCCCCCCACACTGACCCTCACGCACGCTGACCCTCACTGGGACCCACACACACTGACCCCACTGGATCCCACACACACTGCCCCCACTGGATCTCACACACACTGACCCTCACTGGATCCCACACTGGATCCCACACACAATGACCCTCACTGGAACACACACACACTGACCCTCACTGGATCCCCCTAACACTGACCCTCGCTGGGACCCACACACCGACCTTCACTGGATCACACAGACACTGCCCCCACTGGATCCCACACACACTGACCCCCACTGGATCCCCCACACACCGAGCCTCACTGGATCTCACTCACACTGATCCCCACTGGATGCCACACACACTGACCCTCACTGGATCCCACACTGGATCCCACACACACTGGCCCTCACTGAGTCGCACACACACTGACCCTCACTGGATCACACGCACACTGACCCTCACTGGGTCCCACATTCACTGACCCTCACTGGATCACACACACACTGACCCGCACTAGATCACGCACATACTGACCCTCACTGGATCACACACACTGACCCTCACTGGATCACACACACACTGACCCTCACTGGATCCCCCACACACTGGCCCTCACTTGATCACACACACACTGACCCTCACTGGGTCGCATACACACTGACCCTCACTGGACCCCCCACACACTGACCCTCACTGGATCCCCCACACACTGACCCTCACTGGATAATACACACACTGACCCTCACTGGATAACACACACACTGACCCTCACTGGATCACACACTGGACCCTCACTGGGTCGCACACACACTGACCCTCACTGGATAATACACACACTGACCCTCACTGTATCACACACACACTGACCCTCACTGGATCCCACACACACTGACCCTCACTGGATAACACACACACTGACCCTCACTGGATCCCCCATACACTGACCTTCACTGGATCCCCCATACACTGACCCTCACGGTAACCCACACTGGATCCCTACACACTGACCTTCGCTGGATCCCCCAGACACTGGCCTTCACAGTAACCCACACTGGATCCCCACACACTGACCTTCGCTGGATCCCACACGCTGGCCTCCACTGTAACCCACACTGGATCCCTACACACTGACCTTCACTGGATTCCCCACACACTGACCTTCACTTGATCCCCACACACTGACCTTCACTGGATGCCACACACACTGACCCTCACACACACTGCCCCCCCCCACTGGATCCCACACACACCGGCCCTCACTGGACCTCACACACACTGACCCTCACTGGACCTCACACACACTGACCCTCACTGGACCTCACACACACACTGACACTCACTGGACGTCACACACACTGACCCTCACTGGACCTCACACAAACACTGACCCTCACTGGATGCCACACACACTGACCATCACTGGACCTCACACAAACACTGACCCTCACTGGATGCCACACACACTGACCCTCACTGGGACCCACACACACTGACCCTCACTGGATCACACACACGCTGAACCACACTGACCCCCACACACACTGACCCCACTGGATCCCACACACACTGCCCCCACTGGATCTCACACACACTGACCCTCACTGGATCCCACACTGGATCCCACACACAATGACCCTCACTGGAACACACACACACTGACCCTCACTGGATCCCCCTAACACTGACCCTCGCTGGGACCCACACACCGACCTTCACTGGATCACACAGACACTGCCCCCACTGGATCCCACACACACTGACCCCCACTGGATCCCCCACACACCGAGCCTCACTGGATCTCACTCACACTGATCCCCACTGGATGCCACACACACTGACCCTCACTGGATCCCACACTGGATCCCACACACACTGGCCCTCACTGAGTCGCACACACACTGACCCTCACTGGATCACACGCACACTGACCCTCACTGGGTCCCACATTCACTGACCCTCACTGGATCACACACACACTGACCCGCACTAGATCACGCACATACTGACCCTCACTGGATCACACACACTGACCCTCACTGGATCACACACACACTGACCCTCACTGGATCCCCCACACACTGGCCCTCACTTGATCACACACACACTGACCCTCACTGGGTCGCATACACACTGACCCTCACTGGACCCCCCACACACTGACCCTCACTGGATCCCCCACACACTGACCCTCACTGGATAATACACACACTGACCCTCACTGGATAACACACACACTGACCCTCACTGGATCACACACTGGACCCTCACTGGGTCGCACACACACTGACCCTCACTGGATAATACACACACTGACCCTCACTGTATCACACACACACTGACCCTCACTGGATCCCACACACACTGACCCTCACTGGATAACACACACACTGACCCTCACTGGATCCCCCATACACTGACCTTCACTGGATCCCCCATACACTGACCCTCACGGTAACCCACACTGGATCCCTACACACTGACCTTCGCTGGATCCCCCAGACACTGGCCTTCACAGTAACCCACACTGGATCCCCACACACTGACCTTCGCTGGATCCCACACGCTGGCCTCCACTGTAACCCACACTGGATCCCTACACACTGACCTTCACTGGATTCCCCACACACTGACCTTCACTTGATCCCCACACACTGACCTTCACTGGATGCCACACACACTGACCCTCACACACACTGCCCCCCCCCACTGGATCCCACACACACCGGCCCTCACTGGACCTCACACACACTGACCCTCACTGGACCTCACACACACTGACCCTCACTGGACCTCACACACACACTGACACTCACTGGACGTCACACACACTGACCCTCACTGGACCTCACACAAACACTGACCCTCACTGGATGCCACACACACTGACCCTCACTGGACCTCACACAAACACTGACCCTCACTGGATGCCACACACACTGACCCTCACTGGGACCCACACACACTGACCCTCACTGGATCACACACACGCTGAACCACACTGACCCTCACACACACTGACCCTCACTGGGACCCACACACACCGACCTTCACTGGATCACACAGGCACTGCCCCCACTGGATCACCCACACACTGATCCTCACTGGATCCCACGCACTTTGACCCCCACTGGATCCCACACACCGATCCTCGCTGGATCTCACTCACACTGACCCTCACGCACACTGACCCTCACTGGGTCCCACATTCACTGACCCTCACTGGATCACACACACACTGACCCGCACTAGATCACACGCACACTGACCCTGACTGGATCACACACCAGACCTCACACACACTGACCCTCACTGGATCACACATACACTGACCCTCACTGGATCACACACACACTGAACCACACTGGACCACGCACACACTGATCCTCACTGGATCACACGCACACTGACCCTGACTGGATCACACACACACTGACCCTCACTGGATAACGCACACACTGACCCTCACTGGATCACACACCAGACCTCACACACACTGACCCTCACTGGATCACACATACACTGACCCTCACTGGATCACACACACACTGAACCACACTGGACCACGCACACACTGACCCTCACTGGATCACACACACAATGACCCTCACTGGATCACACACACACTGACCCTCATTGGATAACACACACACTGACCCTCACTGGATAACGCACACACTGACCCTCACTGGATCACACACACACTGACCCTCACTGGATCACACTCCAGACCCAACACACAATGACCCTCACTGGATCACACACACACTGAACCACACTGGACCACGCACACACTGACCCTCACTGGATCACACACACAATGACCCTCACTGGATCACGCACACACTGACCCTCAGTGGATCCCCGACACACTGACCCTCACTGGATAACACACACACTGACCCTCAGTGGATCACACACTGGACCCTCACTGGGACGCACACACACTGATCCTCACTGGATCACACACACACTGACCCTCATTGGATAACACACACACTGACCCTCACTGGATCACAAACACACTGACCCTCACTGGATCACACACACACTGATCCTCACTGGATCACACACACACTGACCCTCACTGGATCCCCCACACACTGACCCTCACTGAATCACACGCACACTGACCCTCACTGGATCCCCCACACACTGACCCTCACTGGACCACACACACACTGACCCTCACTGGATCCCCCACACACTGACCCTCACTGGATCACACACACACTGACCCTCACTGGATCCCCCACACACTGACCCTCACTGGATCACACACACACTGACCCTCACTGGATCACACACACACTGACCCTCACTGGATCCCCCACACACTGACCCTCACTGGATCACACACACACTGACCCTCACTGGATCCCCACACACTGCCCCTCACTGGATCACACACACACACTGACCCTCACTGGATCGCACACACACTGACCCTCACTGGATCACACACACACTGACCCTCACTGGATAACACACACACTGACACTCACTGGATCCCCCACACACTGACCCTCACTGGATCACACACACACTGACCCTCACTGGATCACACACACACTGATCCTCACTGGATCACACACAATGACCCACACTGGATCGCACACACACTGACCATCACTGGGTCCCACATTCACTGAACGTCACTGGATCACACACACACTGACCCTCACTGGATCACACACACACTGACCCTCACTGGATCACACACAATGACCCGCACTGGATCGCACACACGCTGACCCTCACTGGGTCCCACATTCACTGACCCTCACAGAATCGCACACACACTGACCCTCACTGGGTCACACACACACTGACCCACACTGGATCACACACACTGACCCTCACTGGATCCCCCACACACTGACCCTCACTGGATCATACACACATTGACCCTCACTGGATAACACACACACTGACCCTCACTGGATCACACACACACTGACCCTCACTGGATCCCCCACACACTGACCCTCACTGGGTCCCACATTCACTGACCCTCACTGGATACCACACACACTGACCCTCACTGGACCCCACACACACTGACCCTCACTGGGTCACACACACACAGACCCTCACTGGATCCCACACACACTGACCCCCACTGGATCACACACACACTGACCCTCACTGAGTCGCGCACACACTGACCCTCAATGGATCACACACACACTGACACTCACTGGATCCCACAGTCACTGGCCCTCACTGGATCCCACACACACTGACCCTCACTGGATCCCACACACACTGACCCTCACTGGGTCACACACACACTGACCCTCACTGGATAACACACACACTGATCCTCACTGGATCACACACACACTGGCCCTCACTGGATCACACGCACACTGACGCTCACTGGATCCCCCACACACGGGCCCTCACTGGATCACACACACACTGACCCTCACTGTATCACAGACACACTGACCCTCACTGGATAACACACACGCTGATCCTCACTGGATCACACACACACTGACCCTCAGTGGGTCGCACACACACTGACCCTCACTGGATCACACACACACTGACCCTCACTGGATCCCCCACACACTGACCCTCACTGGATCACACACACACTGACCCTCACTGGATCCCCCATTCACTGCCCCTCACTGGATCACACACACACTGACCCTCACTGGATCGCACACACACTGACCCTCACTGGATCACACACACACTGACCCTCACTGGATAACACACACACTGACCCTCACTGGATCCCCCACACACTGACCCTCACTGGATCACACACACACTGACCCTCACTGGGTCGCACACACACTGACCCTCACTGGATCACACACACACTGACCCTCACTGGATCACACGCACACTGACCCTGACTGGATCACACACACACTGACCTTCACAGGATCACAAACACACCGATCCTCACTGGATCACACACACACACTGACCCTCACTGGATAACGCACACACTGACCCTCACTGGATCACACACACACTGACCCTCATTGGATAACACACACACTGACCCTCACTGGATAACGCACACACTGACCCTCACTGGATCACACACCAGACCTCACACACACTGACCCTCACTGGATCACACATACACTGACCCTCACTGGATCACACACACACTGAACCACACTGGACCACGCACACACTGACCCTCACTGGATCACACACACAATGACCCTCACTGGATCACACACACACTGACCCTCATTGGATAACACACACACTGACCCTCACTGGATAACGCACACACTGACCCTCACTGGATCACACACACACTGACCCTCACTGGATCACACTCCAGACCCAACACACAATGACCCTCACTGGATCACGCACACAATGACCCTCAGTGGATAACACACACTGACCCTCAGTGGATCACACACTGGACCCTCACTGGGACGCACACACACTGACCCTCACTGGATCACACACACACGGTCCCTCACTGGATAACACACACACTGATCCTCACTGGATCACACACACACTGACCCTCATTGGATAACACACACACTGACCCTCACTGGATCACAAACACACTGACCCTCACTGGATCACACACACACTGATCCTCACTGGATCACACACACACTGACCCTCACTGGATCCCCCACACACTGACCCTCACTGAATCACACGCACACTGACCCTCACTGGATCCCCCACACACTGACCCTCACTGGACCACACACACACTGACCCTCACTGGATCCCCCACACACTGACCCTCACTGGATCACACACACACTGACCCTCACTGGATCCCCCACACACTGACCCTCACTGGATCACACACACACTGACCCTCACTGGATCACACACACACTGACCCTCACTGGATCCCCCACACACTGACCCTCACTGGATCACACACACACTGACCCTCACTGGATCCCCACACACTGCCCCTCACTGGATCACACACACACACTGACCCTCACTGGATCGCACACACACTGACCCTCACTGGATCACACACACACTGACCCTCACTGGATAACACACACACTGACCCTCACTGGATCCCCCACACACTGACCCTCACTGGATCACACACACACTGACCCTCACTGGATCACACACACACTGATCCTCACTGGATCACACACAATGACCCACACTGGATCGCACACACACTGACCATCACTGGGTCCCACATTCACTGACCGTCACTGGATCACACACACACTGACCCTCACTGGATCACACACACACTGACCCTCACTGGATCACACACAATGACCCGCACTGGATCGCACACACGCTGACCCTCACTGGGTCCCACATTCACTGACCCTCACAGAATCGCACACACACTGACCCTCACTGGGTCACACACACACTGACCCACACTGGATCACACACACTGACCCTCACTGGATCCCCCACACACTGACCCTCACTGGATCATACACACATTGACCCTCACTGGATAACACACACACTGACCCTCACTGGATCACACACACACTGACCCTCACTGGATCCCCCACACACTGACCCTCACTGGGTCCCACATTCACTGACCCTCACTGGATCCCACACACACTGACCCTCACTGGACCCCACACACACTGACCCTCACTGGGTCACACACACACAGACCCTCACTGGATCCCACACACACTGACCCCCACTGGATCACACACACACTGACCCTCACTGAGTCGCGCACACACTGACCCTCAATGGATCACACACACACTGACACTCACTGGATCCCACAGTCACTGGCCCTCACTGGATCCCACACACACTGACCCTCACTGGATCCCACACACACTGACCCTCACTGGGTCACACACACACTGACCCTCACTGGATAACACACACACTGATCCTCACTGGATCACACACACACTGGCCCTCACTGGATCACACGCACACTGACGCTCACTGGATCCCCCACACACGGGCCCTCACTGGATCACACACACACTGACCCTCACTGTATCACAGACACACTGACCCTCACTGGATAACACACACGCTGATCCTCACTGGATCACACACACACTGACCCTCAGTGGGTCGCACACACACTGACCCTCACTGGATCACACACACACTGACCCTCACTGGATCCCCCACACACTGACCCTCACTGGATCACACACACACTGACCCTCACTGGATCCCCCATTCACTGCCCCTCACTGGATCACACACACACTGACCCTCACTGGATCGCACACACACTGACCCTCACTGGATCACACACACACTGACCCTCACTGGATAACACACACACTGACCCTCACTGGATCCCCCACACACTGACCCTCACTGGATCACACACACACTGACCCTCACTGGGTCGCACACACACTGACCCTCACTGGATCACACACACACTGACCCTCACTGGATCACACGCACACTGACCCTGACTGGATCACACACACACTGACCTTCACAGGATCACAAACACACCGATCCTCACTGGATCACACACACACACTGACCCTCACTGGATAACGCACACACTGACCCTCACTGGATCACACACACACTGACCCTCATTGGATAACACACACACTGACCCTCACTGGATAACGCACACACTGACCCTCACTGGATCACACACCAGACCTCACACACACTGACCCTCACTGGATCACACATACACTGACCCTCACTGGATCACACACACACTGAACCACACTGGACCACGCACACACTGACCCTCACTGGATCACACACACAATGACCCTCACTGGATCACGCACACAATGACCCTCAGTGGATCCCCGACACACTGACCCTCACTGGATAACACACACTGACCCTCAGTGGATCACACACTGGACCCTCACTGGGACGCACACACACTGACCCTCACTGGATCCCTCACACACTGACCCTCGCTGGATCACACACACACTGACCCTCACTGGATCCCCCACACACTGACCCTCACTGGATCACACACACACTGACCCTCACTGGATCACACACACACTGACCCTCACTGGGTCGCACACACACTGACCCTCACTGGATCACACACACACTGACCCTCACTGGATCCCCCACACACTGACCCTCACTGGATCACACACACACTGCCCTCACTGGATCCCCACACACTGCCCCTCACTGGATCACACACACACACTGACCCTCACTGGATCGCACACACACTGACCCTCACTGGATCACAAACACACTGACCCTCACTGGATCACACACACACTGATCCTCACTGGATCACACACACACTGACCCTCACTGGATCCCCCACACACTGACCCTCGCTGAATCACACGCACACTGACCCTCACTGGATCCCCCACACACTGACCCTCACTGGACCACACACACACTGACCCTCACTGGATCCCTCACACACTGACCCTCACTGGATCACACACACACTGACCCTCACTGGATCCCCCACACACTGACCCTCACTGGATCACACACACACTGACCCTCACTGGATCACACACACACTGACCCTCACTGGGTCGCGCACACACTGACCCTCACTGGATCACACACACACTGACCCTCACTGGATCCCCCACACACTGACCCTCACTGGATCACACACACACTGCCCTCACTGGATCCCCACACACTGCCCCTCACTGGATCACACACACACACTGACCCTCACTGGATCGCACACACACTGACCCTCACTGGATCACACACACACTGACCCTCACTGGATAACACACACACTGACCCTCACTGGATCCCCCACACACTGACCCTCACTGGATCACACACACACTGACCCTCACTGGATCACACACACACTGATCCTCACTGGATCACACACAATGACCCTCACTGGATCGCACACACACTGACCATCACTGGGTCCCACATTCACTGACCGTCACTGGATCACACACACACTGACCCTCACTGGATCACACACACACGGACCCTCACTGGATCACACACAATGACCCGCACTGGATCGCACACACGCTGACCCTCACTGGGTCCCACATTCACTGACCCTCACTGAATCGCACACACACTGACCCTCACTGGGTCACACACACACTGACCTACACTGGATCACACACACTGACCCTCACTGGATCCCCCACACACTGACCCTCACTGGATCATACACACACTGACCCTCACTGGATAACACACACACTGCCCCTCACTGGATCACACATACACTGACCCTCACTGGATCCCCCACACACTGACCCTCACTGGGTCCCACATTCACTGACCCTCACTGGATCCCACACACACTGACCCTCACTGGACCCCACACACACTGACCCTCACTGGATCACACACACACACTGACCCTCACTGGATAACACACACACTGACCCTCACTGGATCACACACACACTGACCCTCACTGGATCGCACACACACTGACCCTCACTGGGTCACACACACACTGACCCTCACTGGATCCCACATACACTGACCCCCACTGGATCAAACACACTGACCCTCACTGGGTCGCACACACACTGACCCTCAATGGATCCCACAGTCACTGGCCCTCACTGGATCCCACAGTCACTGGCCCTCACTGGATCCCACACACACTGACCCTCACTGGATCCCACACACACTGACCCTCACTGGGTCACACACACACTGACCCTCACTGGATAACACGCACACTGACGCTCACTGGATCCCCCACACACGGGCCCTCACTGGATCACACACACACTGACCCTCACTGTATCACACACACACTGACCCTCACTGGATAACACACACGCTGACCCTCACTGGATCACACACACACTGACCCTCACTGGGTCGCACACACACTGACCCTCACTGGATCACACACACACTGACCCTCACTGGATCACCCACACACTGACCCTCACTGGATCACAGACACACTGACCCTCACTGGATCCCCCATTCACTGCCCCTCACTGGATCACACACACACTGACCCTCACTGGATCGCACACACACTGACCCTCACTGGATCACACACACACTGACCCTCACTGGATAACACACACACTGACCCTCACTGGATCCCCCACACACTGACCCTCACTGGATCACACACACACTGACCCTCACTGGATCACACACACACTGACCCTCACTGGATCACACACAATGACCCTCACTGGATCGCACACACACTGACCCTCACTGGGTCCCACATTCACTGACCCTCACTGGGTCCCACATTCACTGACCCTCACTGGATCACACACACACTGACCCTCACTGGATCACACACACACTGACCCTCACTGAATCGCACACACACTGACCCTCACTGGATCACACACACACTGACCCTCACTGGATAACACGCACACTGACCCTCACTGGATCCCCCACACACTGACCCTCACTGGATCACACACACACTGACCCTCACTGGATCACACACATACTGACCCTCACTGGATCACACACAATGACCCGCACTAGATCACGCACACACTGACCCTCACTGGATCCCCCATTCACTGCCCCTCACTGGATCACACACACACTGACCCGCACTGGATCGCACACACACTGACCCTCACTGGATCAAACACACACTGACCCTCACTGGATAACACACACACTTACCCTCACTGGATCCCACACACACTGACGCTCACTGGATCACACACACACTGACCCTCACTGGATCACACACACACTGACCCTCACTGGATCACACACACACTGACCCTCACTGGATCACACACAATGACCCCCACTGGATCGCACACACACTGACCCTCACTGGGTCCCACATTCACTGACCCTCACTGGATCACACACACACTGACCCTCACTGGATCACACACACACTGACCCTCACTGAATCGAACACACACTGACCCTCACTGGATCACACACACACTGACCCTCACTGGATAACACACACACTGACCCTCACTGGATCCCCCACACACTGACCCTCACTGGATCACACACACACTGACCCTCACTGGATCACACACATACTGACCCTCACTGGATCACACACAATGACCCGCACTAGATCACGCACACACTGACCCTCAATGGGTTCCCTCATTCACTGACCCTCACTGGATCACACACACACTGACCCTCACTGGATCACACACACACTGACCCTCACTGAATCACACACACACTGACCCTCACTGGATCACACACACACTGACCCTCACTGAATCACACACACTGACCCTCACTGGATCACACACAATGACTCTCACTGGATTGCACACACACTGACCCTCACTGGGTCCCATATTCACTGACCCTCACTGGATCACACACACACTGACCCTCACTGGATCACACACACACTGACCCTCACTGGATCACACACACACTGACCCCCACTGGATCCCACACACACTGACCCCCACTGGCTCACACACACACTGACCCTCACTGGATCACACACACACTGACCCTCACTGGATCCCACATTCACTGGCCGTCACTGGATCCCCCACACACTGACCCTCACTGGATAACGCACACACTGACCCTCACTGGATCCCACAAACACGGACCGTCACTGGGTAACACACACACTGATCCTCACTGGATCACACACACACTGACCCTCACTGGATCACACACACATTGACCCTCACTGGATCATACACAATGACCCTCACTGGATCGCACACACACTGACCCTCACTGGATCACACACACACTGACCCTCACTGGGTCTCACACACACTGACCCTCACTGGATCCCCCACACACTGACCCTCACTGGATCACACACAATGGCCCTCACTGGATCGCACACACACTGACCCTCACTGGGTGCCACATTCACTGACCATCACTGGATCACACACACACTGACCCTCACTGGATCACACACACACTGCCCTTCACTGAATCACACACACACTGAGCCTCACTGGATCACACACACACTGACCCTCACTGGATCACACACACACTGACCCTCACTGGATCACACACACACTGACACTCACTGGATCACACACACACTCACCCTCACTGGATCACACACACACTGACCCCCACTGGATCCCACACACACTGACCCCCACTGGATCACACACACACACTGGCCCACACTGGATCACACACACACTGACCCTCACTGGATCACACACACACTGACCCTCACTGGATCCCACATTCACTGGTCCTCACTGGATCCCACACACACTGACCCTCACTGGATAACACACACACTGACCCTCACTGGATCCCACACACACTGTCCCCCACTGGATCTCACTCACACTGACCCCCACTGGATGCCACAAACGCTGACCCTCACTGGATCCCCCACACACTGACCCTCACACACACTGACCCTCACCGGATCTCCCACACACTGACCCTCACTGGATCCCACACACAATGCCCCTCACTGGATCACACACACACTGACCCTCACTGGATCCCCCACACACTGACCCTCACACACACTGACCCTCACTGGGACCCACACACAACGACCTTCACTGGATCACACAGACACTGCCCCCCACTGGATCCCCACACACTGACCCTCACTGGATCCCACACATACTGACCCCACTGGATCCCACACACCGATCCTCACTGGATCTCACTGACACTGACCCCCACTGGATGCCACACACACTGGCCCTCACTGGATCCCACACACACTGACCCTCACTGGATCACACACACACTGACCCTCATGGGTCGCACACACACTGACCCTCACTGGGTCCCACATTCACTGACCCTCATGGATCCCACATACACTGACCCTCACTGGATCACACACACACTGACCCTCACTGGATCACACACACACTGACCCCCACTGGATCCCACACACACTGACCCCCACTGGATCACACACACACTGACCCTCACTGGGTCGCACACACACACTGACCCTCACTGGATCACACACACACTGACCCTCACTGGATCACACACACACTGACCCTCACTGGATCCCACATTCACTGGCCCTCACTGGATCCCACACACACTGACCCTCACTGGGTCCCACATTCACTGACCCTCACTTGATAACACACACAATGACCCTCACTGGGTCGCACACACACTGACCCTCACTGGGTCCCACATTCACTGACCCTCACTGGATCACACACACACTGACCCTCACTGGATCACACACACACTGACCCTCACTGTCAGTCTCACAAAGAAGCAGTTGTGAGTATAAAAAGCGTTTTATATTTGGAGAAAGGGATTAACTGAGAAACAATGCAGATGAAAGTCAGGGTCAGTATAATAAAGGAATATAAATAAACAAAATAGGGTCAGGGAAGTAAAGTGTTTAAAAAAATAAATTTAGAGTACCCAATTCATTTTTTCCAATGAAAGGGCAATTTAGCGCGGCCAATCCACCTACCCTGCACATCTTTGGGTTGTGGGGGCGAAACCCACACAAACACGGGGAGAATGTGCAAACTCCGCACGGACAGTGACCCAGAGCCGGGATCGAACCTGGGACTTCGGCGCCGTGAGACTGCAGTGCTAACCCACTGTGTCACCGTGCTGTTCCCAGGTAAGTAAAGTTGGTGTAAGGGAGGTACGTTAATAGTAATCTTAAACATGTACAATTATTTTGTCTAAAAAGGGTGTAAATAAGGGGTTTAAGAGTAGCCATGGCAGGATAGCTCGCACCCGTGAGGTGCTTCTCCTGATCTCTGTGGCAGATCATGGAAGCTTCAGTTGTGCCTGGGGACCACGCGTGCAGGAAGTGTGTCCAACTGCAGCTACTGGCTAACTGCATTTCAGAGCTGGAGCTGAGGGTGGGTTCACTGCGGAGCATGTGCCATGCGGGCAGCATGGTAGCACAGTGGTTAGCACAATTGCTTCACAGCTCCAGGGTCCCGGGTTCGATTCCGGCTAGGGTCACTGTCTGTGCGGAGTCTGCACATCCTCCCCGTGTGTGCGTGGGTTTCCTCCGGGTGCTCCGGTTTCCTCCCACAGTCCAAAGATGTGCAGGTTAGGTGGATTGGCCATGATAAATTGCCGTTCGTGTCCAAAATTGCCCTTAGTGTTGGGTGGGGATTAATGGGTTATGGGGATAGGGTGGAGGTGTGGGCTTGGGTAGGGTGCTCTTTCCAAGAGCCAGTGTAGACTCGATGGGCCGAATGGCCTCCTTCTGCACTGTAAATTCTATGCTGAGCAGGTCGAGGATAGCACGTCACACCACAGGTGAGGATTGAACAGGCAGAAAGGGCATGGGCTGCCCACCAGGCAGCGTAGAGGAAGGCAGGTAGTGCAGGCGTCCCCTGTGACCATCCCCCTTTCCAACAGAGAGACCGGTTTTGAATACTGTTGGGGCAGATGACAGTCAGGGAAAGCAATGGCAGCCAACTTCAGGGTGCCATGGGTGGGTTTGCTGCACAAGGAGGGTGGAGGACGAATGTCAGGGCTACAGTGGTCAGGGATTCAATTGCAAGGGGAACAGACAGGCATTTCTGTGGCCGCAAAAGAGACTCCAGGATGGTGTGTTGACTAACCCATTGCGCCACTGCCCTCCCCTGACCAGCACAGACATGATGGACCGAGCGGCAGATTCTGTGCTGTATGACTTCATGATTCTATGCCTGACTCTCTCTGGGTCCCACACACACTGACTCTCACTGGGGTACGGGTTCCACACACACTGACTCTCACTGGGGTACGGGTCCCACACACACTGACTCTCACTGGGGTACGGGTCCCACACACACTGACTCTCACTGGGGTACGGGTCCCACACACACTGACTCTCACTGGGGTACGGGTCCCACACACACTGACTCTCACTGGGGTACGGGTCCCACACACTGACTCTCACTGGGGTACGGGTCCCACACACACTGACTCTCATTGGGGTATGGGTCTCACACACACTGACTCTCACTGGGGTACGGGTCTCACACGCACTGACTCTCACTGGGATACGGGTCCCACACACACTGACTCTCACTGGGGTACAGGTTACACACACACTGACTCTCACTGGGGTACGGGTCTCACACACACTGACTCTCACTGGGGTACGGGTCCCACACACACTGACTCTCACTGGGGTATGGGTCCCACACACACTGACTCTCACTGGGGTATGGGTCCCACACACACTGACTCTCACTGGGGTACGGGCTCCACACACACGGACTCTCACTGGGGTACGGGTCCCACACACATTGACTCTCACTGGGGTACGGGTCCCACACACACTGACTCTCACTGGGGTACGGGTCCCACACAGACTGACTCTCACTGGGGTACGGGTCTCACACACACTGACTCTCACTGGGGTACGGGTCCCACACACACTGACTCTCACTGGGGTACGGGTTCCCCACACACTGACTCTCACTGGGGTACGGGTTCCACACACACACTGACTCTCACTGGGGTATGGGTCCCACACACACTGACTCTCACTGGGGTACGGGTCCCACACACACTGACTCTCACTGGGGTAGGGGTCCCACAAACATTGACTCTCACTGGGGTACGGGTTCCACGCACACACTGACTCTCACTGGGGTACGGGTTCCCCACACACTGACTCTCACTGGGGTACGGGTTCCACACACACACTGACTCTCACTGGGGTACGGGTCCCACACACACTGACTCTCACTGGGATACAGTTCCACACACACTGACTCTCACTGGGGTACGGGTTCCACACACACACTGACTCTCACTGGGATACAGTTCCACACACACTGACTCTCACTGGAGTACGGGTCCCCCACACACTGACTCTCACTGGGATACGGGTCCCACACACACTGACTCTCACTGGAGTACGGGTCCCCCACACACTGACTCTCACTGGGATACGGGTTCCACACACACTGACTCTCACTGGGGTACGGGTCCCATACACACTGACTCTCACTGGGGTACGGGTCCCACACAAACTGACTCTCACTGGGATACAGTTCCACACACACTGACTCTCACTGGGGTACGGGTCCCACACACACTGACTCTCACTGGGGTACGGGTCCCATACACACTGACTCTCACTGGGGTACGGGTTCCACACACATTGACTCTCACTGGGGTACGAGTTCCCCACACACTGACTCTCACTGGGGTACGGGTCACACACACACTGACTCTCACTGGGGTACGGGTCACACACACACTGACTCTCACTGGGGTACGGGTCCCACACACACTGACTCTCACTGGGATACGGGCCCCACACACACTGACTCTCACTGGGGTGTGGGTTCCACACACACTGACTCTCACTGGAGTACGGGTCCCATACACACTGACTCTCACTGGGGTGTGGGTTCCACACACCCTGACTCTCACTGGGGTATGGGTCCCACACACACACTGACTCTCGCTGGGGTATGGGTTCCCCACACACTGACTCTCAATGGAGTACGGGTTCCACACACACGGACTCTCACTGGGGTACGGGTCCCCCACACACTGACTCTCACTGGGGTACGGGTCCCACACACACCGACTCTCACTGGGGTACAGGTCCCACACACATTGACTCTCACTGAGATACGAGTTCCCCACACACTGACTCTCACTGGGGTACGGGTCCCACGCACACTGACTCTCACTGGGGTACGGGTCCCACACACAGTGACTCTCACTGGGGTACGGGTTCCACACACACTGACTCTCACTGGGGTATGGGTCCCACACACACTGACTCTCACTGGGGTATGGGTCCCACACACACACTGACTCTCGCTGGGGTATGGGTTCCCCACACACTGACTCTCACTGGGGTACGGGTCCCACACACACTGAGTCTCACTGGGGTACAGGTCCCACACACACTGACTCTCACTGGGGTATGGGTCCCACACACACTGAGTCTCACTGGGGTACAGGTCTCACACACACTGACTCTCACTGGGGTATGGGTCCCACACACACTGACTCTCGCTGGGGTATGGGTTCCCCACACACTGACTCTCACTGGGGTGCGGGTTCCACACACACGGACTCTCACTGGGGTACAGGTCCCACACACACCGACTCTCACTGGGGTACAGGTCCCACACACACTGACTCTCACTGGGGTAGGGGTCCCACACACACTGACTCTCACTGGGGTACGGGTCCCACACACACTGACTCTCACTGGGGTAGGGGTCCCACACACATTGACTCTCACTGGGGTACAGGTTCCACACACATTGACTCTCACTGGAGTACGGGTCCCATACACACTGACTCTCACTGGGGTGTGGGTTCCACACACACTGACTCTCACTGGGGTATGTGTCCCACACACACTGACTCTCACTGGGGTATGGGTCCCACACACACACTGACTCTCACTGGGGTATGGGTCCCACACACACTGACACTCACTGGGGTACGTGTTCCCCACATACTGACTCACTGGGGTGTGGGTTCCACACACACTGACTCTCACTGGGGTATGGGTCCCACACACACTGACTCTCACTGGGGTACGGTTTCCACACAAACTGACTCTCACTGGGGTACGAGTTCCCCACACACTGACTCTCACTGGGGTACGGGTCCCACACACACTGACTCTCACTGGGGTACGGGTCACACACACACGGACTCTCACTGGGGTACGGGTCCCACACACAGTGACTCTCACTGGGATACCGGCCCCACACACACTGACTCTCACTGGGGTACGGGCTCCACACACACTGACTCTCACTGGAGTACAGGTCCCAAACACACTGACTCTCACTGAGGTACGGGCTCCACACACACTGACTCTCACTGGAGTACAGGTCCCAAACACACTGACTCTCACTGGGGTACAGGTCCCAAACACACTGACTGTCACTGGGGTACGGGTTCCACACACACTGACTCTCACTGGGGTACAGGTCCCACACACACTGACTCTCACTAGGGTACGGTTTCCACACAAACTGACTCTCACTGGGGTGCGGGTTCCACACACACTGACTCTCACTGGGGTGCGGGTTCCACACACACTGACTCTCACTGAGGTACGGGTCCCACACACACTGACTCTCACTGGGGTACGGGTCCCACACACACTGGCTCTCACTGGGGTACAGTCCCACACACACTGACTCTCACTGGGGTACGGTTTCCACACAAACTGACTCTCACTGGGGTACGGGTCCCACACACACTGACTCTCACTGGGTAGGGGTCCCACACATACTGACTCTCACTGGGGTACGGTTTCCACACAAACTGACTCTCACTGGGGTAAGGGTCCCACACACACTGACTCTCACTGGGGTACGGGTCACACACACACACTGACTCTCACTGGGGTAGGGGTCCCACACACACTGACTCTCACTGGGGTACGGGTCCCACACACACTGACTCTCACTGGGGTACGGGTCCCACACACATTCACTCTCACTGGGGTACGGGTTCCACACACACTGACTCTCACTGGGGTACGGGTCCCACACACACTGACTCTCACTGGGGTACGGGTCTCACACACACTGACTCTCACTCGTGTACGGGTTCCACACACACTGACTCACACTGGGGTACAGGTCCCACACACTGACTCTCACTGGGGTACGGGTCCCACACACACTGACTCTCACTGGTGTACGGGTCCCGCACACACTGACTCTCACTGGGGTACGGGTTCCTCACACACTGACTCTCACTGGGGTACGGGTCCCACACACACTGACTCTCACTGGGGTAGAGGTCCCACACATACTGACTCTCACTGGTGTCCGGGTCCCCACACCGACTCTCACTGGGGTACGGGTCCCACACACACTGACTCTCACTAGGGTACGGGTCCCACACACACTGACTCTCACTGGGGTACGGGTCCCACACACACTGACTCTCACTGGGGTACGGGTTCCTCACACACTGACTCTCACTGGGGTACGGGTTCCACACACACAGACTCTCACTGGGGTACGGGTCCCACACACACTGACTCTCACTGGTGTCCGGGTCCCCACACCGACTCTCACTGGGGTACGGGTCCTACACACACTGACTCTCACTGGGGTACGGGTCCCACACACACTGACTCTCACTGGGGTACGGGTTCCACGCACACGGACTCTCACTGGGGTACGGGTCCCACACACACTGACTCTCACTGGTGTCCGGGTCCCCACACCGACTCTCACTGGGGTACGGGTCCTACACACACTGACCCTCACTGGGGTACGGGTCCCACACAAACTGACTCTCACTGGGGTACGGGTCCCACACACACTGACTCTCACTGGGTAGGGGTCCCACACATACTGACTCTCACTGGGGTACGGGTCACACACACACACTGACTCTCACTGGGGTAGGGGTCCCACACACAGTGACTCTCACTGGGGTACGGGTCCCACACACACTGACTCTCACTGGGGTACGGGTCCCACACACACTCACTCTCACTGGGGTACGGGTTCCACACACACTGACTCTCACTGGGGTACGGGTCCCACACACACTGACTCTCACTGGGGTACGGGTCTCACACACACTGACTCTCACTGGGGTACGGGTTCCACACACACTGACTCACACTGGGGTACAGGTCCCACACACTGACTCTCACTGGGGTACGGGTCCCACACACACTGACTCTCACTGGTGTACGGGTCCCGCACACACTGACTCTCACTGGGGTACGGGCCCCACACACACTGACTCTCACTGGGGTACGGGTCCCACACACACTGACTCTCACTGGGGTACGGGCTCCACACACACTGACTCTCACTGGGATACGGGTCCCACACACACTGACTCTCACTGGGGTACGGGTCCCACACACACTGACTCTCACTGGGGTACGGGTCCCACACACACGGACTCTCACTGGGGTAGGGGTCCCACACACACAGACTCTCACTGGGGTACGGGTTCCTCACACACTGACTCTCACTGGGGTACGGGTCCCACACACACTGACTCTCACTGGGGTAGAGGTCCCACACATACTGACTCTCACTGGTGTCCGGGTCCCCACACCGACTCTTACTGGGGTACGGGTCCCACACACACTGACTCTCACTGGGGTACGGGTCCCACACACACTGACTCTCACTGGGGTACGGGTCCCACACACACTGACTCTCACTGGGGTACGGGTTCCTCACACACTGACTCTCACTGGGGTACGGGTCCCACCCACTGACTCTCACTGGGGTAGAGGTCCCACACATACTGACTCTCACTGGTGTCCGGGTCCCCACACCGACTCTCACTGGGGTATGGGTCCCACACACACTGACTCTCACTGGGGTACGGGTTCCACGCACACGGACTCTCACTGGGGTACGGGTTCCACACACACAGACTCTCACTGGGGTACGGGTCCCACACACACTGACTCTCACTGGTGTCCGGGTCCCCACACCGACTCTCACTGGGGTACGGGTCCTACACACACTGACTCTCACTGGGGTACGGGTCCCACACACACTGACTCTCACTGGGGTACGGGTCCCACACACACTGACTCTCACTGGGGTACGGGTCCCACACACACTGACTCTCACTGGTGTCCGGGTCCCCACACCGACTCTCACTGGGGTACGTGTCCTACACACACTGACCCTCACTGGGGTACGGGTCCCACACACACTGACTCTCACTGGGATACGGGTTCCACACACACTGACTCTCACTGGGGTACGGGTTCCACACACACTGACTCTCACTGGGGTACGGGTCCCACACACACTGACTCTCACTGGGGTACGGGTCCCACACACACTGACTCTCACTGGGGTACGGGTCCCACACACACTGACTCTCACTGGGGTACGGGTTCCACACACATTGATTCTCACTGGGGTACGGGTCCCACACACACTGACTCTCACTGGGGTACGGGTTCCACACACACTGACTCTCACTGGGGTACGGGTTCCACGCACACGGACTCTCACTGGGGTGCGGGTCCCACACACACTGACTCTCACTGGGGTACGGGTTCCACACACAGTGACTCTCACTGGGGTACGGGTCCCACACACACTGACTCTCACTGGGGTACGGGTCCCACACACACTCACTCTCACTGGGGTACGGGTTCCACACACACTGACTCTCACTGGGGTACGGGTCCCACACACACTGACTCTCACTGGGGTACGGGTCCCACACACACTGACTCTCACTGGGGTACGGGTCCCACACACACTCACTCTCACTGGGGTACGGGTTCCACACACACTGACTCTCACTGGGGTACGGGTCCCACACACACTGACTCTCACTGGGGTACGGGTCTCACACACACTGACTCTCACTGGGGTACGGGTTCCACACACACTGACTCACACTGGGGTACAGGTCCCACACACTGACTCTCACTGGGGTACGGGTCCCACACACACTGACTCTCACTGGTGTACGGGTCCCGCACACACTGACTCTCACTGGGGTACGGGCCCCACACACACTGACTCTCACTGGGGTACGGGTCCCACACACACTGACTCTCACTGGGGTACGGGCTCCACACACACTGACTCTCACTGGGATACGGGTCCCACACACACTGACTCTCACTGGGGTACGGGTCCCACACACACTGACTCTCACTGGGGTACGGGTCCCACACACACGGACTCTCACTGGGGTAGGGGTCCCACACACACAGACTCTCACTGGGGTACGGGTTCCTCACACACTGACTCTCACTGGGGTACGGGTCCCACACACACTGACTCTCACTGGGGTAGAGGTCCCACACATACTGACTCTCACTGGTGTCCGGGTCCCCACACCGACTCTTACTGGGGTACGGGTCCCACACACACTGACTCTCACTGGGGTACGGGTCCCACACACACTGACTCTCACTGGGGTACGGGTCCCACACACACTGACTCTCACTGGGGTACGGGTTCCTCACACACTGACTCTCACTGGGGTACGGGTCCCACCCACTGACTCTCACTGGGGTAGAGGTCCCACACATACTGACTCTCACTGGTGTCCGGGTCCCCACACCGACTCTCACTGGGGTATGGGTCCCACACACACTGACTCTCACTGGGGTACGGGTTCCACGCACACGGACTCTCACTGGGGTACGGGTTCCACACACACAGACTCTCACTGGGGTACGGGTCCCACACACACTGACTCTCACTGGTGTCCGGGTCCCCACACCGACTCTCACTGGGGTACGGGTCCTACACACACTGACTCTCACTGGGGTACGGGTCCCACACACACTGACTCTCACTGGGGTACGGGTCCCACACACACTGACTCTCACTGGGGTACGGGTCCCACACACACTGACTCTCACTGGTGTCCGGGTCCCCACACCGACTCTCACTGGGGTACGAGTCCTACACACACTGACCCTCACTGGGGTACGGGTCCCACACACACTGACTCTCACTGGGATACGGGTTCCACACACACTGACTCTCACTGGGGTACGGGTTCCACACACACTGACTCTCACTGGGGTACGGGTCCCACACACACTGACTCTCACTGGGGTACGGGTCCCACACACACTGACTCTCACTGGGGTACGGGTTCCACACACATTGATTCTCACTGGGGTACGGGTCCCACACACACTGACTCTCACTGGGGTACGGGTTTCACACACACTGACTCTCACTGGGGTACGGGCTCCACACACACTGACTCTCACTGGGGTACGGGTTCCACGCACACGGACTCTCACTGGGGTGCGGGTCCCACACACACGGACTCTCACTGGGGTGCGGGTCCCACACACACGGACTCTCACTGGGGTGCGGGTCCCACACACACTGACTCTCACTGGGGTACGGGTCCCACACAAACTGACTCTCACTGGGGTACGGGTCCCACACACACTGACTCTCACTGGGTAGGGGTTCCACACACACTGACTCTCACTAGGGTACGGATCCCACACACACGGACTCTCACTGGGGTAGGGGTCCCACACACACAGACTCTCACTGGGGTAGGGGTCCCACACACACAGACTCTCACTGGGGTACGGGTTCCACACACACTGACTCTCACTGGGGTACGGGTCCCACACACACTGACTCTCACTGGGGTACGGGTCCCACACACACTGACTCTCACTGGGGTACGGGTTCCACACACACTGACTCTCACTGGGGTATGGGTCCCACACACACTGACTCTCACTGGGGTACGGGTCCCACACACACCGACTCTCACTGGGGTGCGGGTCCCACACACACCGACTCTCAATGGGGTGCGGGTCCCACACACACCGACTCTCACTGGGGTACGGGTCCCACACACACCGACTCTCACTGGGGTACGGGTCCCACACACACCGACTCTCACTGGGGTACGGGTCCCACACACACCGACTCTCACTGGGGTACGGGTCCCACACACACCGACTCTCACTGGGGTACGGGTCCCCCACACACCGACTCTCACTGGGGTACGGGTCCCCCACACACCGACTCTCACGGGGGTACGGGTCCCACACACACCGACTCTCACTGGGGTACGGGTCCCACACACACCGACTCTCACTGGGGTACGGGTCCCACACACACCGACTCTCACTGGGGTACGGGTCCCACACACACCGACTCTCACTGGGGTACGGGTCCCACACACACCGACTCTCACTGGGGTACGGGTCCCACACACACCGACTCTCACTGGGGTACGGGTCCCACACACACCGACTCTCACTGGGGTACGGGTCCCACACACACCGACTCTCACTGGGGTACGGGTCCCACACACACCGACTCTCACTGGGGTACGGGTCCCACACACACCGACTCTCACTGGGGTACGGGTCCCACACACACCGACTCTCACTGGGGTACGGGTCCCACACACACCGACTCTCACTGGGGTACGGGTCCCACACACACTGACTCTCACTGGGGTACGGGTCCCACACACACTGACTCTCACTGGGGTACGGGTCCCACACACACTGACTCTCACTGGGGTACGGGTCCCACACACACTGACTCTCACTGGGGTACGGGTCCCACACACACTGACTCTCACTGGGATACAGTTCCCCACACACTGACTCTCACTGGGGTACGGGTCCCACACACACTGACTCTCACTGGGGTACGGGTCTCACACACACTGACTCTCACTGGGGTACGGGTCTCACACACATTGACTCTCACTGGGGTACGGGTTCCACACACACTGACTCTCACTGGGGTACGGGTCCCACACACACTGACTCTCACTGGGGTACGGGTCCCACACACACTGACTCTCACTGAGGTACGGGTCCCACACACACTGACTCTCACTGGGGTACGGGTCTCACACACACTGACTCTCACTGGGGTACGGGTCTCACACACACTGACTCTCACTGGGGTACGAGTCCCACACACACTGACTCTCAGTGGGGTACAGGTCCCACACACACTGACTCTCACTGGGTACGGGTCCCACACACACTGATTCTCACTGGGGTACGGGTCCCACACACTGACTCTCACTGGGGTACGGGTCCCACACACACTGACTCTCACTGGGGTATGGGTCCCACACACACTGACTCTCACTGGGGTATGGGTCCCACACACACCGACTCTCACTGGGGTATGGGTCCCACACACACTGACTCTCACTGGGGTACGGGTCCCACACACACTGATTCTCACTGGGGTACGGGTCCCACACACTGACTCTCACTGGGGTACGGGTCCCACACACACTGACTCTCACTGGGGTATGGGTCCCACACACACCGACTCTCACTGGGGTATGGGTCCCACACACACTGACTCTCACTTGGGTACGGGTTCCACACACACTGACTCTCACTGAGGTACGGGTCCCACACACATTGACTCTCACTGGGGTACGGGTTCCACACACACTGACTCTCACTGGGGTACGGGTTCCACACACACTGACTCTCACTGAGGTACGGGTCCCACACACATTGACTCTCACTGGGGTACAGGTTCCACACACACTGACTCTCACTGGGGTACGGTTTCCCCAGACACTGACTGAGGTTATTCACGAAGCTCCAGCTTCTCACCCGAGCTTGAGGGGTGGTGATTATCAGGTTAAACCATCACCAGTCTCCTCAAAGCGGAGACAGCCTATGGTCACCTGGGACTATGATGACTTTACATTACTGATAACGACTCATTCACCTGATCTTTTGTGACATTGGTTGAGAGATAAACATGGAGGAAGAGAACTCCCTGCTCGTCTCTCGATTGTTCTGTGAAAGAGCTCGGTTTGTGTTAAGTTGGTTCCTCCTACAGTGCAGCAGCGCCCCAATGCTGCACTCCGAGTCTCAAGCCTCAGTCGTGTGGTCAGTCAAGCTTCTAACAAGGGGCTTGAACCTGCTGTCTGTGTGGAGTCACTTGCTCCTGAAGCAGTAGCAATATCTGGTAGCTTTTAAAACAAACTGATGCGTTTTGCTGCAGTTTAAAGGTATTTATTAGAATTAATCAAACACAGAAACATAATGCTTTTTTATTTCAGAATTTTACTCCTGGGGACAGTTCCTCGAAGGATCACAGAGCGAGACAGAACTGACTCGTGGTGTCTGTTTCCAGGGCAACGCCAGGCCTTTTGCAAATGGCCTACCGTTGCAATCTTTCCTTATTTACTGGACGGTGAGGGAACGCTCTGCACCTTCTGACCACAACACCAAATGTCTTAATAGAACATAGAACATAGAAAATACAGCACAGAACAGGCCCTTCGGCCCACGATGTTGTGCCGAACCTTTGTCCTAGATTAATCATAGATTATCATTGAATTTACAGTGCAGAAGGAGGCCATTCGGCCCCCCGAGTCTGCACCAGCTCTTGGAAAGAGCACCCTACCCAAACTCAACACCTCCACCCAACACCAAGGGCAATTTGGACATTAAGGGCAATTTATCATTGGCCAATTCACCTAACCCGCACATCTTTGGACTGTGGGAGGAAACCGGAGCACCCGGAGGAATCTTCTGTGGTCAAAGTGTTCCCCTGTCACCCGGGTCAGAAATGAATTCTAGTTTCCAGTGCAGCACATAATAGGCAGAGACACCAGCCCAGCTTATTCACTCGTTGGTGCGACACGCAGAGTGCGATCGACTCCAAGTGAATTACTGGCGACTCATTATCTTCAGCCCCAAACTCCCCACCTTAGCCACCGACAGCATCCCTTCTCCCTGGCTGAACTGAATTGTTCATAACCTTTGGTGCCATATCCGACCCCGAGATGAGTCCCTAAATCCATATCAGAGGGTGGGTCAGTGTAGACTTGGTGAGCCGAATAGCCTCCTCCTGCACTGTAGAGATCCTATATCCACTTCATCACCTTGCCCGCCAATCTCCACCTCCGTAACGTTGCCTTACCCTCCTCCTGCTTCAGTTCCTCAGCTGTTGCACTCCTCGTCCATTGCTCTTGCCTCTAGACTTGACAATTCTCTGCTCTCCTGGCCTCCCTCCCATACTCCACCCGACATTTAAAACAAAGTGCTCAGATATACCCTAACACACCATGTCTTGCGCATCCATCAGCCTGGTACTCACTCACCTATATTGTCTCCTTATCCAGCAACACGTCAATTTTAAACCTTTTCCAATTCTTCCATGTCCTCTCCCCTCCCCGCCTCTGGAATCGCCTCCTCCTCCTCCTCACTTTCTCTGCCCTACTAAGGATCTGGCCTCCTCTGCTTCACCTATTTTAATTGCTCCACCATTCGGGAGCCTCCCGTTCAGCTGTCTGAACCCGAAGCTCAGGAATTCTTTCCGAGAATCTTTCCCTCCTTCTCCAAGACAGTCTTAGCTCCTGAACCAAGCCTTTGTTCACATGGCCTCATATCGCATGTGGCTCAGTATCACACTTGGGACATTTTTCGATGTTAACGACATATAGAAGTTGCTATTGTAACGTCAGGGGTGGTTGTGGCGATAGCATGCGGCAGCCAGTCTGGAAGAACAGGGTTCTTTGATCTGTGATTATGCAACCCTAGACCTTCTGCTCAAACAAAGTTAGGGCCACAGTGCGGTACATACATACATAGAAGATAGGAGCAGGAGGAGGCCTTTTGGCCCTTCGAACCTGCTCCGCCATTTATCATAATCATGGCTGATCATCCAACTCAATAGCCTAATCCTGCTTTCTCCCCATAGCCTTTGATCCCATTCTCCCCAAGTGCTATATCCAGCCGCCTCTGGAATATATTCAAAGTTTTAGCATCAACTACTTTCCTGTGGTAATGAATTCCACAGGCTCACCACTCTTTGCGTGAAGAAATGTCTCCTAATCTCTGACCGAAATGGTTTACCCTGAATCCTCAGGCTGTGGCCCCTGGTTCTGGACACACCCATCATTGGTAACATCTTCCCTGCATCGACCCGGTCTAGTCCTGTTAGAATTTTATAAGTCTCTATGAGTTCCCCCCTCATTCTTCTGAACTCCAGCGAGAACAATCCCAACCTAGTCAATCTCTCCTCATATGACAGTCCCGCCATCCCTGGAATCAGTCTGGGAAACCTTCGCTGCACTCCCTCAAGAGCAAGAACATCCTTCCTCAGAGAAGGAGACCAAAACTGCCCACAATACTCCAGGTGTGGCCTCACCAGGGTCCTGGACAATTGCAGCAACACATCCCTGCTCCTGTACTCGAAACCTCTCGCAATGAAGGCCAACATACCATTAGCCTTCTTTACCGCCTGCTGCACCTGCATGCTTACCTTCAGCGACTGGTGCACAAGGACACCCAGGTCCCGCTACACACTCCCCTCTCCCAATTTACAACCATTCCGGTAGTAATCTGCCTTCCTCGTTTTTGCTTCCAAAGTGAATAACCTCACACTTATCCAAATTATACTGTATCTGCCATTGATTTGCCCACTTGTCCACCTGTCCAGATCTTGCTGTAGGATCCCTGCATCCTTATCACAATTCACCCTTCCACCATGATGATACACGGGCGCTATGATGCCATAACACACTGGTTATGTGGTTCGGTGATAAGGTCACTGGACCAGTATTATACGACCCAGGCTCCATTCTGGGGGACACGGGTTCAATTCCCCGCTATGACAGCTGGTGGAATTAAAAGTCAATCAATAAATTTGGAATATTTGGAATAGTGACCATTAAACCATGATCGGTTGTTGCAAAAACTCACCTGGTTCACTGACGTCCTTCAAAGAAAGAAATGTCTTCCTTAGCTGGCCAACCCAGAATGCAACCCCCACACCGGGGGGGCAATTTATCGCTGAAGCAGAGGAATTGTTTGCTGAGGTGTCCCTCCAGTATTAGATATTGCCGTTTCAAGGGTGGCACGGTGACGCAGTGGTGAGCACTGCTGCCTCATGGCGCCGAGGACCCGGGCTCGATCCTGGCCCTGTCCATGTGGAAGCAAGGACATTCAATGTGAAAATCGTGGCAGAACTGACCACACAGCAAGAGTTTGCTGGAGTAAAAGTCTCTCCAGAGAAGAACGTTCAAGAAAAATAAGACACAGGGCACTTCTAAAAGAAGAAATAAAATTAACTCAACGGTAAAATTCACAATGTGGAAGAAAATAGGAAGAACAATGAACATACAGCACATGGTTCTGATGAGGGACTGACGCTGGGTGCACCACCTGTACAAGGTGCGGCACGGTGGCACAGTGGTTAGCACTGTTGCCTCACAGCGCCAGGGTCCCAGGTTCAATTCCGATCTCAGGTGACTGTGCGGAGTCTGCACGTTCTCCCCGTGTCAGCGTGGGTTTCCTCCGGGTGCTCCGGTTTCCTCCCACAGTCCAAAGACGTGCAGGTTAGGTGGATTAGCCATGATAAATTGTCCTTAGTGTCCAAAAGGTTAGGCGGGGTTACGGGGATAGGGTGGAGGCGTGAGCTTAAGTAGGGTGCTCTTTCCAAGGGCCGGTGCAGACTCAATGGGCCGAATGGCCTCCTTCTGCACTCTAAATTCTGTGACTAATTCTATGGAAGGTGAATTGCCTCGGTTCTTGGTAATTCCAAAACTGACTCGACCTGTAAACATTGAGGTCGATAGTGGATGCTGCCATCTCCTTAATTCTGGAGGCTGTCTTTGAACAGAAACTGAATCACTTCCCAATGTGGCCAGCAGAGGCCATCCTGAGGACTTGCACTAAATAGAGAATGCATCCCTGTCAAAGTAGAGTTATGTTGGAAAACTGGGATCTCAGGGTGGACAGGTCCCAGCCGTGCTCGCTGACCCCGCGGGGTGGGGGGGGGGGGGGGTGGGGGGGGGGGGGGGGGGGGTGGTGGTGGGGGGGGGGGGTGGGGGGGTGGTGGGGGGGTGGGGGGGGTGGGGGGGGGGGGGGGGGTGGGGGGGGGGGGGTTGACCTGTGGAGATTTTTATACCCGAGGGATCGTGAATATTCATTTTTCTCCCTGGTGCACAAGGTGTTTTCGAGGATTGATATTTCTGTGGTGGGGAAGGCGTTGTTGGCTGGGGTTAAGAGGTCGGAGTATTCGGCAATTGTGATCTCGGACCTCGCTCCATATTGGATAGACGTGGTTTTGGAGAAGGGGTGGCCCAGAAGCCGGGGTGGAGGCTGGATGTGGGTCTGGAGGCGGACCGGAGTTTCTGCGATGATAGGGAAGGTGATTGAGGAGTAGGTGGAGTTCAATTGCACGGGGGAGGTCCCACGATCGGTAGTCTGGGAGGCTCTGAAAGCAGTGGTGATCTCATTTAAGGCTAAGGTGGACAGGGAGGAACGTCACTGGTTCATAGAAGAGATTTTGGAGGCGGGTGGGAGGTACGCGGGGGACCCCGATCCTGGCAGAGAGGAAGGAGCTGCAGGCAAGATTCGACCCGTTGTCCATGGGGAAACGGTGCATCAGCTGAGGGGCGAGAGTGGCCGTCTAGGAGTACGGGGAGAAGACGGGTTGTATGTTGGCAGGTCAGCTTCGTAAGCAGGCTGCAGCGAGGGAGATAGTTTGGGTTTGGGACTGGACGGGGGAGTTGGTGGTGGCCGGGAGCGGATTAACAAAGTGTTTGAGGAGTTTTATGGGGACTTGTATGAGTCGGAGCAACCGGAGGAGGAGCGGGAAATGAGGAGGTTCCTGAGGGTCCTTATCCTTCTTAAGAAGGCAAATGCAATGTTCGCATTCATGTCAAGAGGGCTAGGATACAAGACCAGGGATGTACTTCCGAGGCTGTATAAGACTCTGGTCAGACCCCATTTGGAGTATTGAGAACAGTTTTTGGCCCCGTTTCTAAGGAAGGATGCGCTGGCCTTGGAAAGGGTCCAGAGGAGGTTCACAAGAATGATCCCTGGAATGAAGAGCTTGTCGTATAAAGAACGTTTGAGGACTCTGGGTCTGTACTTGTTGGAGTTTAGAAGGATGAGAGGGGGTCTTATTGAAACTTACAGGATACTGCGAGGCCTGGATAGAGTGGACGTGGAGAGGATGCTTCCACTTGTAGGAAAAACTAGAACCAGAGGACACCATCTCAGACTAAAGGGATGATCCTTTAAAACAGAGATGAGGAGGAATTTCTTCAGCCAGAGGGTGGTGAATCTGTGGAACTCTTTGCCGCAGAAGGCTGTGGAGGCCAAATCACTGAGTGTCTTTAGATCAGAGATAGATAGGTTCTTGATTAATAAGGGGGATCAGGGGTTGTGGGGAGAAGGCAGGAGAATGGGGATGAGAAAATATCAGCCATGATTGAATGGCGGAGCAGACTCGATGGGCCGAGTGGCCTAATTCTCCTCCCATGTCTTATAAACTTTTTTTTTTTCATAGAATTTACAGTGCAGAAGGAGGCCATTCGGCCCATCAGGTCTGCACCGGCTCTTGGAAAGAGCACCCTACCCAAGGTTAACACCTCCACCCTATCCCCATAACCCAGTAACCCCACCCAACACTAAGGGCAATTTTGGACATTAATGGCAATTTATCATGGCCAATCCACCTAACCTGCACATCTTTGGACTGTGGGAGGAAACCGGAGCACCCGGAGGAAACCCACGCAGACACGGGGAGGATGTGCAGACTCCGCACAGACAATGACCCAAGCCGGGGATCGAACCTGGGACCCTGGAGCTGTGAAGCAATTGTGCTATCCACAATGCTACCGTGCTGGGTTGGAGTGAAATGGAGAAGGTGGGGCTGGAGGAGTCGGTGGAATTTCACAAGAAATTGAAGGATAAGCTGGCGTCGCTGTTGGTGGAAATGCTCGAGGATGTGATGGTCAGGAGGGTCTTGCTGAAAACGATGGGGCAGGCCTCCATCTCATTGCTGCTCAAGAAGGATAAGGACCCGGTGGAGTGTGGGTCGTATCTCTGCTGAATGTAGACGCCAAGATATTGGCAAAGGTGTTGGTGTTAAGGTTCCAGTTGTGCCTTCCGATGGTGATTGGAGAGAACCAGACGGGGTTCGTTAAGGGCAGAATGTTGTAATCGAATGTGAGGCTGCTGCTGAATGTGGTGCTTTCTCCGGGAGAGGGGAGACGGAGGTGGTGGCGGCATTAAATGCGGGGAAGACGATTGATCAGGTGGAGTGGGGCTATCTGATTGCAGGAAGTTTGGGATTGGACTGAAGTTGCTGTATAAGGAGCCGATGACGAGCGTGCGCATGAATGACATGAATTCAGAGTATTTTTAATTCCCCCGGTTGCCATTCCTTGTGGCTTCCCACTTCAGGTATTTGAGGGTGCAGGTGTCCCGGGACCGGGTAGGTTTTCGGAAGTTGAATTTCTCTAGCCTGGTGGGGAGGGTGAAGGTTGTAGAGGTGGGACAATCTCCCTCGGTGCGGGGCAGGCCGGGTGCGGCCGGTGAGGATGAACGTTGTACCGCGGTTTCGGTTTTTATTTCAGTGCCTTTTTGCCGCAGGCGTTTTACAAGGGGGTGGGCAGGCTGATCTCCTCGTTTGTCTGCGCGGGGAAGGTGGCCAGGGTAAGGAAGGTGGTGCTGCAGAGGGCACCGAAGGCGGGGGTGTTGGGCCTCCCGAATTTGATGAACTATTACTGGGCGGCGAATGCGGAGAAGGTTCAGGGATGGAATAGGGAGGCGGGGGCTTGGTGGGTAAGAATGGGGGCAGGTTGGTGTCGGGGTGGGGGCTCTGGCAACGGTACTGCTCCCGGTGGCCCCAGGGAAGTATTCGGGAAGTCTGGTGGTAGTGGTCAGGCTGAAGATTCGGAGGACGTTTCGGCAACATTTTAGGCTGGGAGCGGGGTCAAGGGTGATGCCAATCAGGGGGCATCACCAATTTGAGCGGGGAAGGATGGATGCAAGGGTACGGGGATGGGAGGAGAAGGGGATCAGGGAGATGAAGGATTTGTTTCTGGGCAGGCGGTTTGTGAGCTGGGAGGAGCTAGGTGGGTTGGCATGGGAGAAGAGTTTCCGGTACATACAGGTGTGGGAGTTTGCGAGGAAGGTCTTCCCGATGGCACGGTTCTGTCAGGAGGTGGGGGTTCGTCCCAGCGGTTTATGGGAAGATTTGAGGAGGATAAGGTGTCCATGGAGGAGGTTAAGGCGAAGTGGGAGGAGGAGATGGGGTGGCGTTGGAGGAGGGGTTGTGGTGCGAGGTACTGTGGGAGATGAATGCCTCGACCTCGTGCACTAGACTAGGGCTGATAGAGCTGAAGGTAGTGTACAGGGCGCACCTGACAAAGTCAAGGATGAGCCAGGTTGTGAGGGGGTGGAGGATGTCTGTGGGCGATGTGGGAGGGTGTAGCCATCTGGGGTGGCCATTTCCCGATTACAAAATGGACACTTTGCAAAGGTTGCAGGGAAAATGGACAATGCTGAGAAAACAAGCAGGTTCAGGGTTTGTCTGCATATTGGAGCCGCAGCTCCCAGACAAGACCAAAACCGTAGGCCCATTAGCATACTAATGGCCCATCTCCGGGAACAAAAGAGTAACATTTGAGTAACCGATACTAAGGCAGACACCCCGGCGCCAGAGGAGACCAGAACAAAGCAGGCCAACGGCCACCTAGGACACGCCCAGCCATCAGGGCACCCACCCCTTTATTGGAGGAAATCGATAGGAACGATCGAGAAACGGCCCAATTGATTGGGGCCAAGTTCAAGGCCCGCCCAAACGAGCGCAAAGACCCTTTGGGTATAAGAAGGATCCCCCAAGAGAGAATCGTTCTCTTGGACCCGGCTCTCACCGAGGAGAGACCTGCCCACCAGCTGCACCAGAAACAAGTAAGTCCAAGGTCAACGCTCGCTACCAGACAGACGACCTTAGCTGTTCCCCTTCACCACTTCTCCACCCCAGCAGCCTCAGAACCGAATAACGGACATTGTTCCTCTGACTGAGTGGGTGCCCGAAGCTAAGTATAGGCTTTAGCAGTAGTGACAGTTTAGTCTGTAGTATTTGTGCATGAGTATATTTAACTGTGTGTGTAAATAAATAAGCATCGACTTTGAACTAACTAACTAACTGGTGTATCGATCCGTATTCGGTTTTGAACCTTGCGGCGGTATCGAAAGATACCTGGCGACTCTAGAGCAAACATAATTAGGATTAAGGAAGGCGACCATATTGACCGCCATATTCAGAGCCAACCAACGAGAGCAACATTTAATGGCGACCTCTGACGGGACTCGACCTAGAAGTGGCCTAGTCACTCCGAGAGAACCCAAATTTGAATTGGAACCCAATTGGAAACAGAAAAACCACAAGAGTGAGAACGATACTGATCAAACCTCCGCGATTCGGAAGTGTGTTCTTGCATGCGTACTAACAGGGATATAAGGTAAACCCGAGAGATTTTGTTGCGTAAAACTGTCGGGAGTTTTGTAGGCTGGAAAATAGTGTAAGCCGTACCCGTGTTTACATCACCACTTTATCACCCCCTGTTCCAAATTCAGTAGCGAACCCAGAGATAGAGAGAATGGCAATGAAGGCAATGGAATGCCTTATGAACCCCCAAGAATTCGAGGTCGCAGCGACCAGTAGAGTAGGACAGTGTCCCGTTTGGGAAGAAGAGATCAGGAAATATCTCAAAGGGAAACAATGGCCCCTTTGGAGTGAATTCAGCGTCAATGATGAAACAGGTCCCGGGGGTATAGGACATACTTGGTGGGAGAACCTGTCAGAGATTCATAAGAAGAGCTTGGGGAAAGCTCGCAAGCCGATGGCAATCATGTCCACAATTGTGAGGCACAGAGGAGGTCGTTAGGACGCTCCGTAGAGAGATTGAGGGGAGAGACAGGAATAGTGAGGGAGATGTGAGCGAATTTGAGAAGGAGAATAAGGAGTTAAGAGAACAGTTAGCAGCGAGGAACAGAGAGGTGGATGATGCCAAGTGGTCACACCAGTCTTGTCTCGCCCATTTGAGTAGTTTTCAGACCCAGTACGATAAGGCCTACCAGGACACGCAACGCGCGGTCTTGGTAAGACAAGAAACCGAGCAACAGGTAGAGCAATTGCAGAAACCGTGCAATGATTTAAAAGCAGCCCTACGAGTGCTCCACACTTCCACGACGGAACAAAGGCAGAGCTCCGTAGATCATGCAAAATGCCGGAAGCAAATTGCAGAATTGCAATCTCTGCTTTCTGTCCAGAATGGGTTTCAAAGTACGTTTGGACCCCAGTTGAACCAGGAAAACGACCCCGATTGGCAGGAGTTAAACAAAACTGCCCACAGATACGTACATGGGACATGTACGCAAGAAAAACACCAGAAAAGGAAAGCACCCCAACCCCCGACTGAACAGGCAGAACACCCCCCCATGAACCCTGTAACCACACACCGCAGGGCCGCAGCAGAAGGAAACGCAGATTTCCTTTACACAACCCTGTTAACCGTGACCCAATTACAGGACGCGTGTGGAAAAATTACACCATTCCTTCCCACATCAGATCCCCACCAGTTTTTCGCTCGAGTTAAACAGCAGGCTACCATGTATGGCCTGGATGAAAAGGAGAAGTGAAGCTCACAGTTTTAAGCCTCGACCCTTCAGTCGTAGCAGCCCTTCCCGACCCACAGAATGTAGGAGGAGGCACACTGCAAGAAATGCACACAGCGAGCCTGGATGCGATCGGCTTTAACAGAGGAGACCCCGTAGAAGGCCTAAACAAGTGTAGGCAAAAGAAAACAGAGCACCCCACAACGTTTGCTGGACGCTTGTGGATACATTTCACAGCAGTATTTGGAGAGTTAGCCCGCGCCCATTTGTCCGTGGATAATATGGCCAAATGGACTCCAATCCTAGTCTCTCATGCGGCAGAGGCAGGACAGAGAGCTTGCGCAAATTACGACCCCTCAGACGAGGCCCACAACGAGAAATGCGTTTTAAAAAGATTGTCCCGCACTTGGGAACAATCCGTCCAAGGCAAAACCGCATTTGCAAAACCAGAGGAAGAGCAGGCAAACATGCATCCAGTTAGGTCGCACCAGAACCCCGCATGGGTAAATGAGGGCAGGAACATCCCACCGCAGCCTTAATCCCAGGAATGCTACAATTGTGGACAATCAGGACACTATGCATGAGAGTGTAATGCGCCCCAAAAGCAGCAGAAAAACCAACAGCCAATCCATAGCGTTAGCGCCCGTTCAGAGAACGCAGACATGAACGGCACCGACTGACGGTGTTCGGGCTCCCCAATTTGGGTCTGCGGCACCCTTTGGGACAAGTCAGGTAGACCGGTAGTAGCAGGCAAAGTCCGGGGACACCCCGTAGAATTTCTTTGGGACACAGGAGGGTCCCGCACTACGCTCAATTCCTCCACGATGTTTCAGCGAGACATGTGGCCCACAACAGACACCATCACACTCAGCGACTTTACAGGTCATTTACAACAAGGACACATCACAGCCCCTGTAGCGATACAAATAGGGAACATTACGACTAAACACCCCATAGTTTTGGTTGATCTACCCCAGGCAGCTGAACACATCCTAGGAATCGATTTTATGAGCTCCCACAACCTCTCTTTTGATCCAGTAAATAAATGTGTTTGGAAAATGGCAAAGGCAGCACGTGCTCCCGCCACGCTCACAGTTGGAGAGTATGCAAACAGAATCAGCGCAGTAGGAGACTTCTGGTTCAACCCCCGAGCCATTAGTCAGGACAAACAGGTTAGGGAAGTCCTGCAGCAACACAAAGCAGCATTTGCACAGCACAAGCACGACTGTGGCAAGATCGCTGGCTTGGTGAACATTACAGGTTCCGACCCCAGACCCCAAAAGCAGTACGGTTTTCCCCAAGAGGAAGAGGGAGAGGGAGAAATCTCAAAGGTAATACAGAGTCTGCTTGATCAAGGTGTACTCAGATCAGTAGCCTCCACAAACAACGCACCAATTTGGTCCGTCAGGAAACCGGATGGATCATGGCGACTGACCATTGATTACCGGGAACTGAACAAAGTAACCCCAGCAGCAGCCCCCACCATAGCCACGAGTCCTGAGACCATGCTCAAACAGGGACTCCAGTCAAAAAAAATTTCGGTTTTGGACATTAGCAACGGCTTTTGGTCCATTCCATTGGATAAAGCGTGCCAGTACAAATTCGCCTTTACATTCCAGGGACAACAATATACGTGAATGTGCCTTCCACAACTCCTCCTCCATTTTCCACCGACAGCTGGCAAATGGATTAGCAAAGTTTTTCCGACCCGATTGTCTGGTCCAGTATGTAGATAACTTGCTACGACAGACAGACACAAAGGGAGAGCAGATTTCGCTTCTCGCCGAACTCCTAGCACTCCTAAAACAGATTGGATGTAAAGTCACCCCCAAAAAGGCCCAGATTTTGCAGGAAAAAGTGATTTATTTGGGTACAGTAATCACTCATGGTAACCGCGAGATCGAGCAAAACAAAATTGACTCGATTGTCAAATTGCCCCTCCCCACAATGTCTCAGCCCTCCGGTCATTTCCCGTACCAGCCTCCCCGAACAGGCGCCAGAATGTGGCGACTAGGGGCTTTTCACAGTAACTTCATTTGAAGCCTACTTGTGACAATAAGCAAATTTCATTCATTTCAAGGGCTAGTTGGCTACTGCCGAAACCATATTGATGGTTTCGCCACAAAAGCAGCGCCCCTATCCGACCTTCTCAAGAAGCAGCCACCTTGGGAATGGCTTCCACAGAACACGGATGCTTTAAAAAGAGCCCTCAGCACAGCCCCCGCTCTACAGGTCCCAGATCCACTTTCCCCATACGCAATCGAAGTAGCAATCACCGACCAAACCCTTTCGGCCGTGCTCCTCCAGGATCGCCATGACCGATTAGGCCCCGTGGCATACGCCTCACGCGTGTTAGATCCTGTCGAGCAAGGATTTTCTGCCTGCGAAAGGCTCCTTCTGGGCAGTACAGTACTTTGCCTACATTACAGGACTCAACCCCATCACCATCCTCACTGAACACACCCCAACACAGCTATTATTAGACGGTTGACTTAAAGATGGCACAGTCAGCCAAATCCGCGCAGCCCGTTGGACCCTTCTTTTACAGGGACGGGACATTACAGTCAAAAGAACCACGACCCACACCTTCCTAGCTGATAATTTGCAATATGCAGCTACCCCACATGAGTGTGAGATCATCACCACAAAGCACAACACAGGCCCATTTATACCTAAGTCAGCTCCAGGAAAGCAGGTAATACACCCCAGAGACCCCAGCCACAGTTTTGAATGGAAAGAGAATCACCGGTTGCAGCATTTATGTAGAGGACGCGCCCTTGACGAGATTTCATTAAAGTTGCCAGGACATCTAGGCTCGCAGGCAGCAGAACTGGCAGCCATAGCTTACATTGTAGACCACCCGGACTCGTTTCCAACCCCAGCAGACATATATTCGGACAGTTTATGTCTGTAATAGTTTACCAGAATTCCTACCCCTGTGGGAAACTAGAGGATTCATTTGCACAGACGGAAAGCCCCTCCCCATTGCTCCGGCATATCCTAGAGACAGCTAAAGATAGGAAATATGGTATAATTAAAGTTTGCCGTCATCACCGTTCTTCCCCCCCCCAACCCCGGTAACGTTAAAGCAGACGCCCTAGCGAAGGCTTCCAGACATGGTTACTTTTGGAACCCCCCCCCCCCGAGAGCACCCCAGTACACGCAGTTCAGGTCTCACAGACCAACATTCAGGATCTAGCAAAGGCCCAAAAGGAACATGAAATGCTCAGAGAAGTTTTAAAAAGAATCTTCCCAGCCCCGTACCATAAGTTTAAGAACGCAATAACCACACATCACGGTGTGATTTTGAAAGACGGCATTTATGTAGTTCCCAGCCAGGACAGGAACCAGATTATTTGTCAGTTCCATGGCAATCATGGACACCAAGGCATTGAACCCACCCTAACCCACCTCAGAACTCTCTGCTGGTGGCCTGATTTAAAAGCCGATGTAACCCATTACATTGAAAATTGCTTGATCTGTGCCCAGAACAATCCGGACAGATATGCAAGAAAGGCTCAGCTTAGTCACACCCGCCCCGTTAATGGCCCCTGGACGAATTTGCAAATAGATTATATAGGACCCCTACCCCCCTGCAGAAATGGTTATAAGTATGTGTTGGTGGTCATCGACGCCTTCACAAAATGCATGGAAGCTTTTCCATCGAGAACGAATACGGCCAAGACAACAGCTAAAATCCTAACACAGCACATCTGTACAAGATGGGGCCTCCCACGCATTATAGAGTCCGATCAAGGCTCCCATTTTGCAGGACGAGTAATGAAAAACGTCTTCACAATTTTCGGAATTAGACAGAAGTTTCACATAGCCTACCACCCCCAGTCAAGCGGCATTGTGGAGAGGATGAACAGGACTCTAAAAGCCACTCTCAGGAAAATGGTGCAACAAAACAACAGCACCTGGGATTCAGTTCTCCCATTTGCTTTAATGTTCCTTAGAAACACAGTATCCATGTCACAGGATACACCCCCCACACCCTCATGACCGGACGCCCCATGAAAGGGACAGAGTATTTATTAGGACTGGATTTGGCCAGCCCCGCAGCCACCGCCCTCACGCATGAAAATGCTGTACAACAGCTTATTGCGAATATAAAGGCAGCCCAGCTCGCAGCAGCTGTGAGACTTGGGACCAGGAGGAAACAAAGCACGGCTTGTTTCGATAAAACGGTACACGCCACCGAGTTTGTAGTAGGGCAGCAAGTGATGCTTTCCCTATACAACCCCAGTTCATTCCTTTCCCCCAACTTTTCTGGACCGTACTCCATTTCGGACAAAGTCAGCCCCTCTGTATACAAGATCACATATCCCAATGGCAAGCCTGCGTGGTTTCACATAAACCAGCTCAAGGCTTATGGCTCGCAGAATAGCCACACACAACACATCTCGCTCGCAGCAGCAGACGAGCACGCCCCGCCCACAGATGATGTATTCCTACCCTCCCCCAGCCAGTCCAGTCCGTCCTCAGACACATCTTCAACTCCACCCCCAGAGGCACAACTCCGCCTCTCCCTTCCTTCAACCAGCAGCGACAGCGATAGCGATAGCAATGACGACAGCCACAGCACACCACGATACAACTATACCCCTGCACCAGGCCCCACTCCCAGCGAATCCGAGCATGATTCCAGTGACCCCTTCGAAATCACGAACATCAAAGCCCCTGACCCAGACCCACCGTCCGACGATTACAGATTGAAGCATAGCAGCTCCAACCTCGACACACGATTCTGGCACCGAGACAATTCGTTCAGGCTCATCCGGAATGATGAGATGGACCCCAATTCGTCCCAAGCAGCTTTAGCACGGTTACTGCAGACAAGAGTTTGGCAGCCGGGAGAAGATGATGACTTAGAGTCTGACCCCCACCAAACCAATCCTTTTGCGACCCTGTTCCCTATTGAGCAGCGAGGTGTCCAGATGATGGTAAAAAGGAACTGATGGAGCGATACGGTGTCCTTTCTGATGGAACCTGCACCCCATGTTTGTTGTATGTGTGTTCGTTTAATGTACATGTTAAATGTTGTTTGGGAATTAAAAAGTTTTCATGGCCCCATGCCACCACTCTTTTAACGCCCACTGGCAGTTAATGGAACAAGTTTGTCAACAGACAACCATTCAGAGGAACTAGTTTGTCGGCAGACACCACTCATAGCTACTCTCCTGATTTGAAGGTAATCACAAGAGGCAGCCCCCACGACGACCACATTCTTACCCGTTCTTGCTGGTCACTCAGGCAGTGAAGAAACAGCACTGGTCCCCGCCCTGCCTGAGGACCCCCCTCTGGTCAGCTACGCTCGGGTAGATCACAAACGGCACTGGTCACCATCCTACCCAGGGATTCCACCCATTTCTTACCCGCCGCGGCCCACACGCACCCCATTTTGGATCGTTAGGTTCGAAATTCTTTTGTTTGCTATTTACATCCTCAAACACTAGGATGGTAGATCGCACAGGCTGCGAGATGGCTCGCACTGCATCAGTATTTTTCTCGGATGTCTTGTCCAAATATCTGGTTTATAAAGAAAATGAGGGAGTCACAGATGGTGACCAATTACAATGGGTAATTGGCAACAAAGGACAGACAGACATACGAGATCTTAAGCAAGATAATAACAGATATTATGCTTGTGTCCACAGAACTCGGGAACCTCAGGAACCCCAGAGGAAGAAAAGAAGAAGACCGACAAAAGGAAAAATGAAGTCGACCTTCATGTTTTTCACCTGGATCTTAGCAGGATCCCTTCAGTTGCACGCGGACGCTACCCCCCTGACCCCTACCACACAGGCTGTGAATGATTCCCACCCCTGCCATACACGGTACCCCGAGATAGTTAACTAGTTAACCCCGAGATAGTTACCCCCGAGACAGTTACCGACACCCTGACCTGGTGTGACAAGTTTATCACCTGGTATTCACTATCTTACATCGTCGAAGCACTCTTAGTACTGGCGATACTCTGCAATGGTGTGCAGACACTTAGACTCAGGAAAGGGCGAAGGAGAGCCTCCCGCTCTCGCACCCCGGTATACACATTTAGGTCCCCTATTTTCGGGCTCCAACAAACCCCCCAACCCCTTTAAGTGAATTAAAGTGCATCCGTTTTTCTTTGTGTGTGTTTTGTTCGTTCAATAAAGAAATGTAAACCTCTGTGCTTGACTGCCAAGCCAGAGAAACTTGTGTTGTTGCTATTTGTACAGTTTAAAGTGTTGTAGATGATTTTGATTGTTTGAGTGAGGATAGTTTATTGAAGATAGTTAGAGGTTCCAGTTTTTTTATTTTGTAATAAATGCCTAAATGTCATAGTGCCCCATAGAGTTTTATAATGATGTATGTATGTAAAATGATTTTAGGTAAAAATTGTGATTCATAGGATAGGACAGTGTAGAGCCCGTGAAGTGCTTATGGGTGCCCCGCTTGGTCAGAGAACGAAGACGACGCGGTAATGTGATCCTTCACGCTTCGCGTTGAGGATCACAAGGAGGGAGTGTAGCCATCTGGGATGGCCACTTCCCGATTACAAAATGGACACTTTGCAAAGATTGCAGGGAAAATGGACAATACTGAGAAAACAAGCAGGTTCAGGGTTTGTCTGCATATTGGAGCCGCAGCTCCCAGACAAGACCAAAACTGTAGGCCCATTAGCATACTAATGGCCCATCTCCGGGATCAAAAGAGTAACATTTGAGTAACCGATACTAAGGCAGACACCCCGGCGCCAGAGGAGACCAGAACAAAGCAGGCCAACGGCCACCTAGGACACGCCCAGCCATCAGGGCACCCACCCCTTTATTGGAGGAAATCGATAGGAACGATCGAGAAACGGCCCAATTGATTGGGGCCAAGTTCAAGGCCCACCCATAAGCGCGCGAAGCCCCTTTGGGTATAAGAAGGAGCCCCCAAGAGAGAATCGTTCTCTTGGACCCGGCTCTCACCGAGGAGAGACCCGTCCACCAGCTGCACCAGAAACAAATAAGTCCAAGGTCAACGCTCGCTACCAGACGACCTTAGCTGTTCCCCTTCACCACTTCCACCCCAGCAGCCTCAGAACCGAACAACGGCCATTGTTCCTCTGACTCAGATTTTCGGCGGGAGCAGTGACCAGGGGTCTGTCAGGAAGGTAAGTGCTGGGAGAAATTTAACTCTTTGTGGGTTGGTAAGTATTGTGATTGGCAAGTAAAATCCTTATTCCTTTCACTTATTCATTATTTGATATTATATTTGTAATCAGTTAAGATAAAGTGTAAAAATGGCAGGAGATCCCAGACCCGTGTAATGCTCCTGGTGCTCAATGTGGGAGTTCAGGGACGCGGCTGATGCCCCTGACTCCTTCATGTGCGGGAAGTGTGTCCAGCTGTTTAGCACTGGGGCTGTTTAGCACAGGGCTAAATCGCTGGATTTGAAAGCAGACCAAGGCAGGCCAGCAGCATGGTTCAATTCCCGTACTAGCCCCCCCGAACAGGCCGGAATGTGGCGACTTGGGGCTTTTCATAGTAACTTAATTTGAAGCCTACTTGTGACAATAAGCGATTTTCATTTCATTTTCATTCATTTAATTTCATTCATTTTCAGCTGCAGCTCCTGTTAGACCGCATGACGGCTCTGGAGCTGCGGATGGACTCACTTTGGAGCATCCGCGATGCTGAGGAGGTCGTGGATAGCACGTTCAGTGAGCTGGTCACACCGCAGATTAGGATTGGTGAGGGAGACAGGGAATGGGTGACCAAAAGGCAGAGAAAGAGGAGGAAGGCAGTGCAGGTGTCCCCTGCGGTCATCTCCCTCCAAAGCAGGTATACCGTTTTGGATACTGTTGGGGGAGATGACTCACCAGGGGAAGGCGGTAGTAGCCAGGCTCATAGCACCATGGCTGGCTCTGCTGCACAGAAGGGCAGGAAAAAGACTGGCAGGGCTATAGTCATAGGGGATTCAATTGTAAGGGGAGTAGACAGGTGTTTCTGTGGTCGAAAACGAGACTCCCGAATGGTATGTTGCCTCCCGGGTGCACGGGTCAGGGATGTCTCAGATCGGCTGCAGGACATACTGAAGGGGGAGGGTGAACAGCCAGTTGTCGTGGTATATATAGGTACCAACGATATAGGTAAAAAATGGGAAGAGGTCCTACAATCAGAATTTAGGGAGTTAGGAGATAAGTTAAAAAGCAGGACCTCAAAGGTAGTAATCTCAGGATTGCTACCAGTGCCACGAGACAGTCAGAGTAGAAATTCAAGAATAGTCAGAATGAATACGTGGCTTGAGAGATGGCGCAGGAGGGAGGGGGGTTCAGATTTTTGGGACATTGGAACCGGTTCTGGGGGCGGTGGGACCATTACAAATCGGATGGTCTACACCTGGGCAGGACTGGAACCAATGTCCTAGGGGGTGCTTTTGCTAACACTGTTGGGGAGGTTTAAACTAATATGGCAGGGGGATGGGAACCAGATTAGGAAGTTAGAGGTCAGTAAAGAGGCAGCAACTAAAGCCAGTAAGGTACTAGATAATAAACTCAATGTGACTAAGGGGAAGAGTAGACAGGGAAGAGATGAAGAACGCAAAGGGACAGGCGGTCTGAGGTGCATTTGTTTCAATGCGAGAAGTGTAGCAGGTAAGGCAGATGAACTTAGGGCTTGGATTAGTACCTGGGAATATGATGTTATTGGTATTATGGAGACTTGGCTGAGGGAAGGGCAAGGCTGGCAACTAAATATCCCAGGGTATAGATGCTTCAGGGGGGATAGAGAGGGAGGTAAAAGGGGTGGAGGAGTTGCATTACTGGTCAGAGATGATATCACAGCTGTGATTAAGGAGGGCACGATGGAGCATTCGAGCACTGAGGCAATATGGGTAGAGCTAAGAAATAGGAAGGGTGCACTAACATTGTTGGGACTTTACTACAGCCCTCCCAAAAGTGAGCGTGAAGTAGAGGTACAAATATGTAGACAGATTATAGAAAAATGTAGGAGCAATATGGTGGTCGTGATGGGAGATTTTAACTTCCCCAACATTGAATGGAACACATGTAGTGTTGGAGGCGTAGATGGAGCAGAATTTGTAAGGAGCATCCAGGAGAGTTTTTTAGAGCAGTATGTAAATAGTCCAACTCGAGAAGGGGCCATACTGGACCTGGTATTGGGGAATGATCACGGCCAGGTAGCTAAAGTTTCAGTCGGTGATTACTTTGGGAATAGCGATCACAATTCCGTAAGTTTTAGAATACTCATGGACAAAGACGAGAGTGGTCCTAAAGAAAGAGTGCTAAATTGGGGAAAGGCCAAGTATAACAAAATTCGGCAGGATCTAGGGAATGTGGATTGGGAGCAGCTCTTTAAGGGTAAATCCACATTTGAAATGTGGGTGTCTTTTAAGGAAAGATTGATTAGAGTGCAGGACAGACATGTCCCTGTGAAAATGAGGGATAGAAATGGCAAGGTTAGGGAACCATTGATGACGGGTGGAATTGTGAGACTAGCTAAGATGAAAAAGGAAGCATACATAAGATCTAGGTGACTTAAGCTTTGGAGGAATATCGGGAAAGTAGGACAAATCTCAAACGCACAATAAAGAGGGCTAAAAGGGGTCATGAAATATCTTTGGCCAACAGGGTTAAGGAAAATCCCAAAGCCTTTTATTTGTATATAAGGAGCAAGAGGGTAACTAGAGAAAGGATTGGCCCACTCAAAGACAAAAGAGAGAATTTATGCGTGGAGTCAGAGGAAATGGGTGAGATTTTTAATGAGTACTTTGCATCGGTATTCACCAAGGAGAGGGACATGACGGATATTGAGGCTAAGGATGGATGTTTAAATACTCTAGGTCAAGTCGGCATAAGGAAGGGGGAGGTTTTGGGTATTCTAAAAGGCATTAGGGTGGACAAGTCCCCAGGTCCGGATGGGATCTTACCCAGGTTACTGAGGGAAGCGAGGGAAGAAATAGCTGGGGCCTTAACAGATATCTTTGCAGCATCCTTGAGCACGGGTGAGGTCCCGGAGGACTGGAGAATTGCTAATGTTGTCCCTTTGTTTAAGAAGGGTAGCAGGGATAATCCAGGGAATTATAGACCTGTGAGCTTGACGTCAGTAGTAGGCAAACTGTTGGAGAAGATACTGAGGGATAGGATCTATTCACATTTGGAAGAAAATAGACTCATCAGTGATAGGCAGCATGGTTTTGTGCAGGGAAGGTCATGTCTTACAAACCAAATAGAATTCTTTGAGGAAGTGACAATGTTAATTGATGAGGGAAGGGCTGTAGACTTCAGTAAGGCATTTGAGAAAGTTTCCCATGGCAGGTTGATGGAAAAAGTGAAGTCGTATGGGGTTCAGGGTGTACTAGCTAGATGGATAAAGAACTGGCTGGGCAACAGGAGACAGAGAGTAGTGGTGGAAGGGAGTGTCTCAAAATGGAGAAAGGTGACTAGTGGTGTTCCACAGGGGTCTGTGCTCGGACCACTGTTGTTTGTGATATACATAAATGATCTGGACGAAGGTATAGGTGGTCTGATTAGCAAGTTTGCAGATGATACTAAGATTGGTGGAGTTGCAGATAGCGAGGAGGACTGTCAGGGAATACAGCAAAATGTAGATAGATTGGAGAGTTGGGCAGAGAAATGGCAGGTGGAGTTCAATCCAGGCAAATGTGAGGTGATGCATTTTGGAAGATCTAATTCAAGAGCGGACTATACGGTCAATGGAAGGGTCCTGGGGAAAATTGATGTACAGAGAGATCTGGGAGTTCAGGTCCATTGTACCCTGAAGGTAGCCACGCAGGTCGATAGAGTGGTCAAGAAGGCATACAGCATGCTTGCCTTCATCGGACGGGGTATTGAGTACAAGAGTCGGCAGGTCATGTTACAGTTGTATAGGACTTTGGTTTGGCCACATTTGGAATACTGCGTGCAGTTCTGGTCACCACATTACCAGAAGGATGTGGATGCTTTAGAGAGGGTGCAAAGGAGGTTCACCAGGATGTTGACTGGTATGGAGGGTGCTAGCTATGAAGAAAGGTTGAGTAGATTAGGATTGTTTTCGTGGAAAGGCGGAGGTAGAGGGGGGACCTGATTGAGACCTACAAAATTATGAGAGGTATGGACAGAGTGGATAGCAACAAGCTTTTTCCAAGACTGGGGGTGTCAATTACAAGGGGTCACGATTTCAAGGTGAGAGGGGGAAAGTTTAAGGGAGATGTGCGTGGAAAGTTTTTTACGCAGAGGGTGGTGGGTGCCTGGAACACTTTGCCAGCGGAGGTGGTAGAGGTGGGCACGATAGCATCATTTAAGATGCATCTAGACAGATACATGAACGGGCGGGGAACAGAGGGAAGTAGATCCTTGAAAAATAGGTGACAGGTTTAGATAAAGGATCTGGATCGGCGCAGGCTGGGAGGGCCGAAGGGCCTGTTCCTGTGCTGTAATTTTTTTTGTTCTTTGTTCTTTGACTGTTTGGGTGCCTGAAGCTAAGTATAGGCTTTAGCAGTAGTGATAGTTTAGTCTGTAGAGTTTTGTGCATGAGTATATTTAACTGTGTGTGTAAATAAATAAACATCGACTTTGAACTAACTAACTGGTGTATCGAGTCTTTGATCAGTATTCGGTTTTGAACCTTATGGCGGTATCGAAAGATACCTGGCGACTCTAGAGCAAACATAATTAGGATTAAGAAAGGCGACCATATTGACCGGCATATTCAGAGCAAAACCAAAGAGAGCAACAAGGGATCCTGCGAATTATGTGCATATGTTCTGGTCCTGCCCGAAGTTGGAAAGGTTCTAGAGGAAGTTTTCAGCGCCATTTCGGGGGTTCTGCATGTGGATGTGGAGCCCGATCCCGTGGAAGCCATTTTCGGGGTGTTGGTCTGGCCAGAGCTGCAGGCGGGAGAGGGGGAGGATGTTTTAGCATTTGCCTCGCTGATCGCTCGCACGTGTGTCTTGTTGGGGTGGAGGTCAGCCTCTCTGCCTTGTTCCTTGGCTTGGTGGTAGGGACCTGCTGGAGTTCTTCGCTCTGGAGTCAGTGAAATTTGCTCTAAGGGGGGTGGGGGGGGGGGCGGGGAAAGAGTGAGCGCCGGGTTCGACAGAAGTTGGGGTTTGTTCATTCTGATTTTGGAGAGTTGGTTACTGTTGACTGCTGAGAGAGGGGGAGATATGGGGGAGTGAGGGGTTTAATGTGGTGGGTGGGTTTATTACCATTGTAAAATGTAAAAAGGTGAAAATTTGGAATAAAAGTACTTTTTTAAAAAAAGTTGCAGAGCTGCCATTTCCTGTGGTGCAGAGAGATTTTCCAGCTTTCTTTAGTCGTTCTTCGCTGGAAAAGATCAAATTAAACTGCAGTGCAGTAAATGGCTTAGTTGATGCAAGGAGCGCTTTACAGACTGTCCTAGAAAAATACAGCAGTGTATTACTGGGGGAGGAGGGGGGGGGGGGGGGTGCGCATCCGTGAAAGGAGCACACGTCTTTAACAGTCAAGCAAAACAGCCAGTCGACGTGTCTCAAGGCCAGAGCAGCACTCTACACTAGCACGACGCATGGATGGATAACGGAATCTTCGAACCCATCACTGCCAGTGACTGGGCAACCCCTATTGTGCATGTAATGAAGCAAGATGGAACAATTTGAATCTGCGGAGATTTTAAAACAATCATGAATCTGATTCTATACGCGGATCAACAACCGCTACCATTGATTGAGGATTTGTTTAGCAACCCAGCAGGGGGACAGTGGTTCAGCAAAATTGACCTATCACAAAGCCCATCTGCAAATGAATGTTGCAACTGAATCTCAACACCGCTCACCATTATCACACATAAAAGGCCTGTTCCGTTACAAGAGGTTGCCTTTTGGAATAACGCCAGCACCTGCTTTATTTCAACAATCCATGGACGAGATGCTTAGTGGTTCACAGGGGGTACAGTGCTACCTTGATGATCACCTAATTACTGGTACCAATGAACAAGAACACCTACGTAACTTAGAAGCTACATTGAAATGCCTTCCGATGCAGGGTCTTCGTGTGAGGCAAGATCCAGGCTATGTAATCAATAGTAAGGGCTTAGACAAGGCACCCAAGAAGCTGGACGTTATAATGGGGGCTCCATGACCAACAAATGTAACAGTAAGTCTTACAACACCAGGTTAAAGTCCAACAGGTTTGTTTCAAATCACTAGCACCTGTTGGACTTTAACCTGGTGTTGTAAGACTTCTTACTGTGCTCACCCCAGTCCAACGCCGGCATCTCCACATCATAACAAATGTAACAGTGAAGGTCATTCCTCGGGTTAATTAGCTACTATGGGAAATCCACCCCAAATCTTGCAACCCTACTCAAACCGTTACCTACCTTATTGTGCATGAATCAAGTTTGGCAATGGATACCACAATGTGAAAAAGCAGATCAGTCAGCTATGCAAGCACGAAAGAAGTCAGAATTGTTGGTACATTATGTGCAGGGTAGGTGGAATGGCCATGCTAAATTGCCCCTTAATTGGAAAACAATGAATTGGGTACTCTAAATTTAAAAAAAAAAAGTGTTGGTACATTTCAACCCAAAGTTACCATTTCAGCTTGCCCATGATGCTTCACTGTAGTGTTGGAGCGGTGTTGTCACATATGCTACCTTCAGGGGAAGAAAGACCAATAGCTTTTGCATCACCTACCTTAACAAGGGCTGAATCAAACTATGCTCAGTTGGAGGAGGCACTGAGTATTATTTGATGTGAGAGAATTTCACCAATACCAAATGGTCATCACTTCATGTTGCTGACAGGTCACAGGCTATTAATCGCTATTTTTGTGCCACACAGAGGTATTCCTTCATTGGCAGCAACAATGGTCCTTGATTTTTTTCCCCGCACATTCATAGGAGATTGAATACCGGCAGTCAGAGCCATGTCGATGCTGATGCATTGTCGCGTTTGCCTTTGCCTGCTGGCCAGCTTAACACCCAGTAATGAAAATATCTTCTATCGTGCTCAGAGAGAACACGTTCCAGTGACTGTAATTCAAGTCCAACAACAGACCAGAAATTATCCCATGATGGGGACGGTACTGAAAATGGTGTTAAACGGGAAGATAGCGGGAAATGAAATGAAAAGAAAATTGCTTATTGTCACAAGTAGGCTTCAAATGAAGTGAATGTGAAAAGCCCCTAGTCGCCACATTCCGGCGCCTGTTCGGGGAGGCTGGTACGGGAACACATCCTGAATTAAAGACCTATATTTCCAGGCAACTCGAGTTGACAGTATAGGGTGGATGCCTGTTGTGAGGGATGAGACTAATAATTCCTCCAGATTTGCGATAATGAGTATTGGAACAATTACATGAAGGACACCCAGGTATAGTTTGAATGAAGGAACTTGCAAAGAGTTACTTTGGTCAGGAATTGAGGAATTGATATCTAGAGAGAGGAAAAAGCAGGATGTGCCAGTCATGTGTGGGGGTAAGGGACGTATCGCCGTTGTCCCCACTGCATCTGTGAGAGTGGCCTAAAATGCCTGGGCAACATCCATATAAGGGGCACATGTTCGTACTGGACGCACACTCCAAGTGGCCTGAGGCGGTCCTGCTGAAATCAACCTTAGAACAAACCATTGAAGAAAGTGGCATTTAACATCGATACTCTGCACCTTACCACCCACCCACGAACGGTTTAGCTGAAAGGTTTGTTCAGTCTTTGAAAGATGCACTGAAAGGTTCTGATGGTTCATTGCATCGCCGCTTAAACCTTTTCTTGCCGACTCATCGCACACCACACATAGCAACTACACAAGAGTTCCCCAGCTTTGCTACTAATGAAGAGGAAACTGAAACTACCTTTGATTTCCTCTTACCGCAGGAGACGTCTTTAGAACGCAATCAGCACGTTGCAGACCATGAGGAGAGAAGGCAATGTGAGAAGATGCTTGTTTAAACAAGGAGGACGAGTGTTGACATGCAGCGATACCAATAACATTCCTGCAACTATATTGGCTCAAACAGGTCCAATCTCTTAATACCGTGCAGACAGGAGATGAGAGTGTGGAGACGACACGACCTCAAATGGGAACACCATACGCGCAGCCAGGTCGTATGGCTGCGACTTCGGGTCACTCTGCTGAGATTGCTGAAGAATCCCCTGCTGCTATCAGTCTTCTATCTGCAAAAGAGACTGTAACGCATTCCAGGGTCGAGTCCACAGATTAAACAAAGAATAGATTTAAGGTCAAGAACAAATCAAATTCCTGAAGTGCACTTGCAACTTGTGTGAAATACCAGATTGTCTTTCCTATTGACTATTACTACTGTGTAATAATGTAATACCTGCCCTTGTACATATATATTAATACTATAGTTATTAGTTGTGTTGGATCTTAGAAAGGGGCGGGAATGTTATAGGTGCGGATTGATATTGTGCTGTTGCATGGCCCCTTTAAGAGTTGAGTCACAGGATAGTCTGTGACATCATTGGCTACTTCGCGGACTTAGGACGAGTCTAGACCAGTGATCTTCAAACTTTTTTTACGGGGACCCATTTTTACCAACCGGTCAACCTTCGGGACCCAACCTGGCCGACCTTCGCGACCCACGCCGGCCGACCTGCGCGACCCACGCCGGCCGACCTGCGCGACCCACCATTTTCTCGTACCTGGTTTGCTGCTGAGAAAAATGGAGGAAATGGATTTGGGTCCCTGTGGCCCTCGTACACGCTCCTCCAATGGAACCTGTTGGATGAAGGTGAAGCCTTCCAGTGTCGGAAAGTATGGAGTCGCCATCTGTCCAAAGTTCTGCATTTTTTTCCTGTAAAATGTTATCAAATAAATAAACCAGAACGTGTAAAAAAAAAAGTAAAATAAATGAAAAAAATAAAAATTAAATAAATGAATAAACCGCCCCCCCCCCCCAACTTGTAAAACACAAAACTGCGACCGTTAAAAAAAAAGCTGCCGCACTGCGCATGCTCACCGATGATCGGGCACACATGCGCAGCGTGGCCGCTTTTTTTTTACATGTGCGTGGCCATTTTGAAGGCCGCTGGCAGCCGGCTGCTGTGGCTGTTGCGCGTAGATTTGGGCGATCGGGAGCGCCGCGTTAAGACGGCTCCGCGACCCACCCTCGGGTCGCGCCCCCGAATTTGACAATCTAGACCAAGCCTTAGTACAGTTCACAACCATCTGATAGGCCACTGATTATCGCTTCAACCCATGCGCTTCAGGAGTGAAATGTTTCTGCATTGTCCTAGCTTCCTCCTGGAGTGGTACTAATTTTATTCTTTAATAGTCATAGATTTCCCAATTGCCTCAGAAACTATTTGGACCACTTACTTCCCCACAGCAGATACCGAGCATCAGCTTTTAAAGGGGAGAGACCACCGATAATTAAGATCATTGCTTGGTGTTGAAATTCTAGCTCGGGTTTCTTCACTCATCTGATTCTTCGATAGCAGCTTCAAGTCTGCTGGGCACTTTCCACATGAAGGCAAAACACTCAATGTCAGAGGTGCATAAACTATGTTTATTCTGGGGTGTGCTCCGTGTCAAATAAAAAACATTATTTTTAGATGTTTGGCACACACAGGTAAGAATCTAAAAACCATTAAAGGAATAAAAAACATAATTAATCGGAGAATCCAGAATCGACTGCAACTTTATTGAATTGAAACAGCATGGCACTTGTGTGCCAAAATCCTCCTTTTCCAAAGAAACTACACCGACTCTCTGAAAGAGCACCCTACCTAGGCTCACTCGCCCACCCTATCCCTGTAACCCCATCTAACCTGCCTATGCTTGGACACGAAGGGGGCAATTTATCATGGCCAATCCACCCAACCTGCACATCTTTGGACTGTGGGAGGAAACCGGAGCACCCGGAGGAAACCCACGCACACACGGGTAGAACGTGCAGACTCCACACAGACAGTCACCAGAGGCTGGAATTGAACCTGGGTGCCTGGCGCTGTGAGGCAGCAGTGCTAACCACTGTACCACAAGATAGCGCTCACCCAATTTTCCCATTCACTGGTGAGCTCTCTCAATTCTATTTGCTCTGGACCTCCCCAGTCTCTCTCCTCCCCCGCCGCCTTCCTCCACCCACCACCCCCACCCCAAATTAATGCCCTTTCCCAATCCTTCCAAACTCAAGATCTGCTTTCTATTACTTTGCCCATTTGAAGTTTCGACTTTTTCTTCACAAGATCCAATCAAGCTCTATTGGAATTTATTTTTGTTAGCAATGAAGGATGAATCATGGTAATGTGGAGGAATGCAAGAATACCAGGTCCAAATATATGCTCTTCTCGGGAGAGAGTGGGTGGAAATGGAAGGCAAAATTTAAATTCCTTATTACATAAGACTATTTCATTCCAAGAGCATTATTAGCCTGGTCACCCCCCCCCCCCCCCCCCCACACACACACGATGATCTAAATGATTCATCCAGAAGCAAATCGGTACGGCTGGACAGTATCTCTAGACGTTCACACAAATTGTACATTTGCTATTGGCTAAAGATCATTGGAAAGCTCCAACCTGGAGATTGGTCTGTTTATTACCCGTTTTGAAGCAGCCAGTTTGTGTGGGAAGGAAGGAAGATGTTGTTATTATTATAATGAGAGATTTAAAAGATTACATTTAAAGACAGTCCTAAAACAGAGAAATTAAAGGGGGTCCAGATTACTTTACTGGGAAGCACAAGGCATTTGCATGCAGAAACAATGGTAGACAATGAGTCCACACGTCCCTTCACAGTGAAGACACCAGTGGGATGCCAGAGCTCCAGGAGAACCAGGGGGCAGAGGTGAGTGCAGTGACCATTACAAAGGAGAAGGTTCTGGGGAAACTGAAAGGTCTGAAGGTGGATAAGTCACCTGGACCGGATGGACTACACCCCAGAGTCCTAAAAGAGATAGCTGAGGAAATTGTGGAGGCATTGGTGATGATCTTTCAGGAATCACTGGAGGCAGGAAGGGTCCCAGAGGACTGGAAAGTGGCTAATGTAACACCACTGTTTAAGAAGGGAGGGAGGCAGAAGATGGAAATTATAGGCCGGTTAGCCTGACTTCGGTCAATGGTAAGATTTTAGAGTCTGTTATTAAAGATGAGATCGCGAAGCACTTGGAAGTGCATGGTAAAATAGGACTGTGTCAGCACGGCTTTGTCAAAGGGAGGTCGTGTCTGACAAATCTGAGTTCTCTGAGGAGGTACCAAGCAAGTTAGACAAAGGAGAACCAGTGGGCGTGATTTATTTAGATTTCCAGAAGGCCTTTGACAAGGTGCCGCATAGGAGACTGTTAAATAAGTTAAGAGCTCATGGTGTTCAGGATAAGATCCTGGGATGGATAGAGGATTGGCTGACTGGCAGAAGGCAAAAGTGGGGATAAAGGGATCTTTTTCAGGATGGCAGCCGTTGACTAGTGGTGTGCCTCAGGGTCTGTGCTGGGACGACAACTTTTTACAATATACATTAATGATCTGGAAGAAGGTACTGAAGGCACTGTTGTTAAGTTTGCAGATGATACAAAGATCTGTAGAGGGACAGGTAGTATTGAGGAAGCAAGGGGCTGCAGAAAGACTTGGACAAGCTAGGAGAGTGGGCAATGAAGTGGCAGATGGAATACAATGTGGAAAAAGTGTGAGGTTCTGCACTTTGGAAGGAGGAATCTAGGCATAGACTATTTTCTAAGTGGGGAAATGCTTCAGAAAGCAGAAGCACAAAGGGACTTGGGAGTCCTTGTTCACAATTCTCTTACGGTTAATGTGCAAGTTCAGTTGGCAGATAAGAAGGCAAATGCAATGTTAGCATTCATGTCAAGAGGGCTAGAATACAAGACCTGGGATGTACTTCTGAGGCTGTATAAGGCTCTGGTCAGGCCCCATTTGGAGTATTGTGAGCAGTTTTGGGCCCCATATCTAAGGAAGGATGTGCTGGCCTTGGAAAGGGTCCAGAGGAGGTTCACAAGAATGATCCTTGGAATGAAGAGCTTGTCGTATAAAGAACGTTTGAGGACTCTGGGTCTGTACTTGTTGGAGTTTAGAAGGATGAGAGGGGATCTTATTGAAACTTACAAGATACTGTGAGGCCTGGATAGAGTGGATGTGGAGAGGATGTTTCCACTTGTAGGAAAAACTAGAACCAGAGGACACCATCTCAGATTAAAGGGGCGATTGTTTAAAACAGAGATGAGGCGGAATTTCTTCAGCCAGAGGGTGGTGAATCTGTGGAACTCTTTGCCGCAGAAGGTTGTGGAGGCCAATTCACCGAGTGTCTTTAAGACAGAGGAAGGTTCTTGATTAATAAGGGGTTATGGGGAGAAGGCAGGAAAATGGGGATGAGAAAATATCAGCCATGATTGAATGGCAGAGCAGACTCGATGGGCCGAGTGGCCTAATTCTGCTCCTATGTCTTATGGTGTGCTGACAGTGGATAGATTGAAAGTCTCCAAAGTCCCAGAAAAGTGTTGAGAAGGTTGGGTTGTAAACGGTTGTGCTTCAAACTGTTCATTTAGCTCTGTGAGACAGTGTATTGCTCTGGTAATGAGCTTTGAGGTGTGAAGGGTACAGAGGAAGTCACTGTGGTTTCCCTAAATGTTCACAAATATGAGAGAGGGAGTTAAAACGAGACTGAAATATACGCCTATCCCTAATAACACTCTTGATATGAATGAAAGTTCTGGGGTTAGAGCTTCCAGGTAATAGAGCAGAATAAACCCTCGGAAACCAAGAATTACTTTGGACTGATTGTGGGAAAATGGAATGTCTACTTAAATGATAGTGTAAAGTATACCTAAATAGTGAGTTTTCTTAGTTGTGTTAAAAGGTCTGATAATTACCTACAAAAAATAGTATTCAGTCAATAGTGCTGATGGTTTGTTTGTTACGGTAAATGTTTTAAACTGTGAACCTTGTATCTGTTCTACTATTACCAAGCTTGAATTTCTTTTTAAAAAGTTATTGGTGTGTATGGGAATCATAGCAATGAGGGAACTAATTCAATAAAACCATTGCTGCTCTGACCTCTCACTTCAATGCTTCAGCGGGCAATAGTGCATTAAGCTCAATTCAATTCTAACTGATACCAACAGTCGCACAAATGCATGTACGTGCGATTCACTGCATGGGAGCAGCAGCAGATATCCTGGGCAATTTCCCCCGGCCACTTCAACTGCATTGTCCCTATCGCGGCCTAGTTGAAATTAGCTACATTGGACGCAGAGAAAGCTATTCTCATGTAGGTAGGGTGCAAACGTACCGTAAACTATGGCAAATTCCTTCATGAATGATGCAGCAGAAGCCACTCACCCACCTCAAGACATCAGTGTAATTTATTACCATCTTCTGAACAGGATCTTGGATATGGGAACTTCTTAATGGTAGCCCTTCTAAGAAGTTAACAGATTCCATTTCTCTTGTGATCCTAACGAAGCCAAGAACACAATCGCCTGACGCCGACTTGAAGGCATCTTTGTGCATCCAACCCTTCATGTGAAAATCACACACAAGGTGAAAGTGTGCTACCATGTTTCCCTTCAGAAAGTGGACGGTCTCATTTTATTGACAAAGAGTCATCCAGCCTTGCAATCATTAGTTCCCTTCTGGGGACTTGCGGTATGTAGGTGGAAGTCGCACAGTGGGTAGCTCCTGCTGGGGACTCATTTTTGGAGTTTAATGCCCGGTTCCAGGGGCAGTTTTGGATAAGCTGGTGCAGGAAGACATAAGGAAGGTGGGAAGGGGGCGAGTGAAAGTTTGCCGTCGATTGAACGGGTCAGTCAGATCGCTGGGTGGGGCCGCACCCTTCACAGTGGAAACTCTTAACCGAGGTGATGGCTGGAGAGCTTGAGAGGCAGTTCGCCAAGCACATGGAGGTGATGCACAAGGAGATGATGGCTGCGATGAAGGAGCTGGAGGAGAACTGAAGAACAGGTCAAGGTGGAAGAATGTCAGAATTGTGGGCTTACCTGAGGGGGTGGAGGCCGACCGAGTACTTCGCGAAGATGTTGGCAGAGTTGCTGGGGGAGGGGGAGGAACACACCCTGTATGAACTGGACAGGGTGCATCAGTCGCACAGGCCCAAGCCAAAGGCAAATGAGATCCCAAGGGCAGTCATAATTTGTTTCCACAAATTCCATATCAAGGAGATGGTCTTGAGTTGGGCTGAACAAGGTGTGAGGTGCAGTGGGAAGGAGCTGGTATTCTTATGTACCAGGACTTAATTGTGGAGCTGGCGAGAAGGCAGGCGGGCTTTGGTTGGGTGAAGGCGGCACACTATAGTAATGATGTGAGGTTTGCGGTGGTCAACCCGGCGAAGCGGAGGGTAACCTATAACTCTAGGAACTCTCTACTTAATAATAACCTTTATTCATATCACAAGTAGGCTTACATTAATACTGCAATGAAGTTACTGTGAAAATCCCCTTCGAGACAGTGGAGGCGTTTGTGAAGGCTGAAGGACTGGGGTTAAAATGAGAGATGGGACTGGGGTTTGGTTCTGGACTGAAGGAATACTGAAGCATACCCGTGTGCTGTAAACTTTTATGACTCTAAGCGGAGAGGATGGTCCCCTAACTACACACCGGTCGGTAATGAATAGTGCAAGTGTCACTAACAAATCTGTGCATGCCAGGCGGAATCGTTAACCCGCCTTCTGAGAGTTTCCACAATTTGGGTTCCGCAAATATTCAAGCCATTCTAGAATGTTCAGACAAATATTTCAAGGCGTGCCATTTTCCTTACAGCCTTATGTATCATATGAAGGATAAATATTTAAAATAAAACAAACCTATTAAGCATCAGTTTCCAATCACCACAGGAATTCTCTCTTGGCAGAACAAAAAGGTTACTGCTGAAATATTTTCCAGTCTCTTATTAACATTGGCTTTTCACCAAGCAACATTCATTCCACATCTGGCTATTCACATCTTACACAGAAACCAGGATCAACAATAAGTTTATTTTGTTACCCATAAATATTTTTTTCGTTCACTCCGCTGTTGCAGCCTCCCAGCTCACACTCTTCTCCTTTCTATGCTTACACATGGCTCCTTTTTAATACTCTGGAGCAAAATCTACAAAGTCCACCCTCTGCTCCAAAGATGCACAAAGGCCTTCACTATGAGAGCAAGTTAGCCACTGAGTCCTGCTGTGATCAGTAGTCTTTGTGGCAAAATGGACGAGAGCCTTTAACTGAAGTGTTCATACAGAAATATGTGAAAGAGTTCTGCCACGGTTGTCCATATGGTTACTCGCTCTCCACTCATTCCAGAAGTGTGTCTGCTATCAAATCTGAACTTTATCTTCAAAATCATCCCCTCGGCCAGTCTTTTTAAGAAAGAAGTCTTACAACACCAGGATAAAGTCCAACAGGTTTGTTTCGATGTCACTAGCTTTCGGAGCGCTGCTCCTTCCTCAGGCGAATGAAGAGGTATGTTCCAGAAACATATATATATATATATATATAGACAAATTGAAAGATGCCAGACAATGCCTTGGAATACGAGCATTAGCAGGTGATTAAATCTTACAGATCCAGAGTCTTTTTGCGGCCAATGGATCTTAACTGCCTTTGTAACTCATCGACTCCTCTGATACCTCACTAAAGTGGTCAGTCTCAAGGGTCCCAGGCAGCGAGTGTTGATAGACTCTTTGGTGGAGGACACAATACAGCAGAGCCCAGTTCTCATTCGATGCACATATTTAAAAAAAGCTTTCTCCTAAGGCCACTGGACCAGAGATGAGGAGCAGGAACCCCTCGATTGTCTCCTTGCTAATCTAAAGGAGGCTCAATTTAAATCCTGTACCATCACCCAGGTAGAGACCAGCAAATTCAACACCAAAACTGTACAAGTGGCATT